>NC_043966.1:34643819-34768819 GCF_902148855.1 Sphaeramia orbicularis | reverse complement strand
AAAACATGAAATGCCTAAAGCACTGTTTTTGTCAGTACAATGCCATAGATATTGATGTAAGAACTGAAGTGATGTTGGTTATTATCAAGAAAACCATGGAAAATGTCTAGATATCAGTTCTTAAATTAAACTCTTATGAGCTATTATTATTATTATTATATTTGTCCAAACAAATGTACCTTTATTTGTACCAGGCATTAAAATGAACAAGAAATTGAAGAAAACAAGGGGTGGTCTAATAATTTTTCCACGACTGTATGTCCTGCACATTTCTTATTACAAATAAAAGCACACACCCATTACAACCCAGCAAAAACAACAAAGCTAAAGGTTACATTAGAGTTTTGCACAAAACTGTAGTGGCCAAACTAGACACACAGCAGACACTCACTCTCATGTCATGACTTTAAGGCCTAATAAAATGTAAACAAATGAGTAAGATAAATATTATACTCCCCATATTGTTGTCATGAACTGGGAAATTAGTGATAGACATCAAAACTGATTTTGTACAAGGCTGTAAATGTACTGAGCATTTTACATGGGGGGTCTGAGGGGATGCACTCACTTTTTAAGTCAGTCTCACGTGGCGATTAATGGAACTGCAATTTTTGGCTTCACTTTTCAGCCCTGGAGGTCACCACTTGTAATAAACACATTAAACAGACAAAGATGCACAAATGTTCCAGTTGCAGAAACAAACACGGAAATTACATTGAAACCCAATTAAAAGACTTAAGAAAAACACAGATTCACAATATTTTTTGCTCCCCCACCAGCAGGCCCCTCTACTTTTCAAACTCTCTCATTTGAGCTGTAACCATCAAGGGGACGTTTTAAACTTATCCCTCCATATGTTGTAGTTGCCAGCACAGTGGGTGGAGTTGTACAGAGTCGTGGCTTAGCTTGGCTTGCACAAGAAAGGCTTTGGTTACAGCCGCACAACCAGCAACACATGGCGTGGGCAGCCACTCACAAAACAACAGCCCAACACAACCAATGTAAAATCAGTCTGGTCTGTTTCAGCGCCCTATTAATGTCCTCTGGGAGATAGAATTATCAGTTTATAATATAGCTACTCATGGGAAAGCACACATAGCTAAAAATGCCTTTTCCAGCACAGGGATACATTTTCAAATGCCATACTCAGATTTCTAGCCTTTTAGTTACCTAACCCAAAAATAATTAGTTTTGCACCAATATGCTACATCAAAGACTTCATTTCATTTATTTGCTCATTTTTTTCGTTCCTAAATGGCACACTAATGAGAGACACTAAAAGATGCTGCTGGATCTCTCCTTCACATCGTTCTGCCTTGGCAGGAAGTTAGCATCTACAGATCATAAGTCTGGTGATTAGAGGTTAGCATGTAGGCCGGTGTCTGCAGCTGTGGTCATTACAACCACACTGATTAGGCACCCACAGGGGGTCTGCATGATTGGGTATTTATCTCCAGCCAACAGACGCAATTAAAATTCCCTTCTCAAAGTCGGCCCGGGCCGGAACCCCAAAATAGTCTTGACCCCCCCCCATACCCTTCCCCCCCACTGCCCCACAACCCCTCCCGCTACCTTCTCTTTCTGTGTCTTTCACAACTGCTTCCAAATCTTTGTGGCTCCAAGCACAAGGCCTCTGCTTTATCTTAATTTGCACCCTCTTTTCTCACTATTATACGACTCCTCCTTGTCTTTGGTCACGGTGTCTTCTTTCTCCTCATTCCCAACCCATCTCTCCTTTTCTGTGACTCTCCCTGAGCTCATTATGCTGATGTTAGGTCTTCATAATGTGCTATTAAGTAAATGGACATGCCTCGTACAGTATGTCTAAGTAGCCCCGCTGAATATTCTAATTGTTTTAGTGCTGCAGTCAACAATATGCTGATTTGTAAATGCTTTAGGCAAACTCAGACAATTTAGCAGAAGGGCATGAGCCTTGCATTTCAGCAGGGAAAGGGTTCACCTATTCACCCCCACATCTGTGCTACCACTACGGGGCCCTGGTTCCTCTGCCCTCCCCCTGTCCCCCCGGATCTGAGCCCTTGTGACGGGAGGAAACACTTCAAGAGCAAATAATGTGTTTTCTCAAGTTGTGCCAAAACCGAGGGGGGGGGGAAGAAGTGGTCAGACAAGACAGGAAGAGGAGTAGGAGCATCAGAGAAAAGACGCAATAGAGGGCAGACATAAAAGAGAAAGAAGGACAGAGGGAGATTTGGTCAGAGAAAAGAGCAAGAGGAGAAGGAGGCAGGCAGCTGAAGACTAAAGCACACAGACATCATGCACATGTGACAGGGTTCCCCTAGCATTTGGCTGCAGTCGTTGATGGAGACAGATGGTTGCCCAGTGGAGTCTCCTCATACCAGCAGACCAGCCCTGCTGCTTAGGCCTCCAGCTTTTAACCCTCTGAGAGCTGATAAGAGACTCAGTAGAGGGGAAAATAGGCCTGAATGAAATCACAGTGATAATCCAACTTTTAAAGATGTAGGACTAGTTCAAGACAATGTGTGCCCTATTGTTCATCTCTCTATGTGCACAGACAATGTATTGGTTTAGTGCATATGTGTGTTTGTCCAGAGTAGCAGCTTGTATCACTTAATGATCCTCTTTATCTCTGAGAAATCTCTCCTTCGGTAAGTCAAACACTTGTACCGTTAAGCAGCTCCACCTCGCAGTGACACACACACACACCATATTACACACATATACACACTTAAAGACAAAAGGCAGAGGATCAGTGTGTAAAATTCCCACAGGATAGTGACGCTCGAGAGAGACAAGCGGAGGAATAATCCCTGTCATCTATACCAGATCCTGGAGAGGCGTCGGGGAAAAGCGTCGCTGCCTGCCGCGCTCCCATCTCTCTTCGCCGGAATCTCTCCCTAGCAACTAGGCATTGGCGTGGTGATTGGACCAGCGTACCAGTGGTTGCTATAGCTACAGGAAGCTCCCCTTCCCTGTAATACACCCCCCCCCCACCCCCCCAATTTTTTCTATGCTGTCTCTCTTTCTGTTTCTCTTCATACAATCTCTTTCCCTTGTCTCTTTTCACTTTATCCTCTCCCTTCGTATACATTTCTCTGAATATCTTTTCCCCGCTCGCCTTCAGAGAATAAAACAGCCGTATACAGTAGGATGATGTTATTAACACAGAGGTTGAGTGATGGGGGCTAATGGCATCCAAAGGGAGCCAAGACTGGCTGAACAGGTCTGCAGAGGGGGGAGAGACAAAGATGCTGCAATTTATGAGAGCCGTGGTGAGAATACAGGCTTGAAACAGAGCATTAGCACAACAGTCAAGTATTTATCTGAACTGTCTGGGTAAATCTCCTATTCCCTTTAGCTCTGTTTTATGAGAAAATTCAGTTTTACCACCAAAATTAAAGACCTAATGGAGTGGGACAAGCCTGGCAGTTTGGAGACAAAGTTTATGTGTCTGTGTTAATCTCCGAGCTTGTATATCTGTTTCTCTATTTCTGTGTTATTTGCTAGCATGTGAGTTTTCTGCACAGGAAACACATGCCCTTTTGCCTGTGTGTGTGATTTATGTGTCAGTGTGTGTGAGTGTCTGCGCTCGTGCCACTGACAGGCAGCGCTGTTTCTGTTGGAATCCAAAGTGCCAATTAGGCTTGGAAGGTGGGTAAATGTGGTCACTATGTCATTAGGCCAGTATGCACGAGTCAGCCCTACTGCCGGTAACATGACACCACATCCATCCATACAGCCTGCCGTTACACCGAGAAGTGCTATGAGATCCACAAAGTCCACACATACACACACATACACACACTCCCCCTCTGCTTTCTCTGTGTCTGGAGTTGATGCATCTATCTGTGAGCTGGCTTCTGTCTTCAGCATTTTCCACAGACTCCTTTCTTTGAACTGACTGCATGGCTGTTTCTTCATGCTATAATCAGCTGCTGTATAATGGGTTCAAATTAGAGGTTAAACGCACATGATTAGTGTTCTCTTCTGTTCACCGACTAATGCATGTGAGAGGAATTATGATAATGTGGCACTTGGAAAGTAATATGGCTTAGAAAAGCGGGCCAAGACAGGAAGGGATAAAATGATCGACAGGATAGATCAACTTTAAGTACCTCAAAGACAGTAGATTTACTTTTTGTTTGTGCATTTGAATGTTAGCTCAGACAGTATGTGTTTGATCTATGTAGTGAGGTGAAATCAACCAGAAAAAAAAAAAAATCAGGGGAAAGGGTTAAATAAGAAGGATTTCGTGAGGTACACCCAATATCACTGGTGAAGGTCAATAGCCTGAGTAAACACTGAATCAAATGCCCAGCAAAGAAAGAAATCTCATGTTGAAACACACCCCAATCACAGAGTTCATAGATATGTCAAATAGATAGGGCCATTTACTGGTGACAAAGGATTGTCTGCTGAAATGGTATAATACACTTTGGCTATTAGTCTCCAAATCACATGCCAATGTCATCCTGCCCCAAGATGAGAAACTGATTTCATGCTTGGGTGACTGCCATGAGAAAAGAAGGGGAGAAGGCAAAAGAAACAAACAAGAAAAGGAAAAACAAGGAGAAAAAAAAACAACAAATACGTACATGGAGGAAGACTAGAGTAATTTGCTGTTACATCCTCCACTCACATTCAAACCTATGGAACTAAAGAAAACAGACAATAAAAACAATGACAGCAGAGTTGATGAAGTTCAAAAAACATGCAACATGTTTGTGTGTGTGTATGTGGGGGGGTTAGACGATGAACAACAAAGGCTTTAGAAAACTGCTGGCTGTGCAGAGGCCCAGTACAGGACAACACATTATGGGCAGGGATGTGGCAGAGTCGGGCAACACAATAGTTACCCCATGGCCTCATGGGATGTAGCTTTGAAGAGAGCTCTCTGGAACATGAGAGGGCAGAGCTGTTCAATAGTTGCATTTAACATAATGCTCACCATCGACAATGTCGCGTTACATCCTTTATGCTGCTATGAGTGCAGCGACCGAGCAGGAGATGTAAAGGAAAAGACCAGAAAAAGTGAGAATCAGCTTGATATTATATTCCTGTGATGATGTAATGTTTAGGTGACACAAACAGCACCCCCACTCCACCCCATTCCCCCCTCCTTCTCCTTTTTCCACGCTTCCTGTGTTCACCCCCCTTTTTCTCTGGGGCATGAAATCGGGCCTTCCTATTGGTTTATAGGACCATAGAGATGCTGAGAATATCCACCAACCAGGGCCCGGGTGCCCCTTCACACCGTTACCACAGCAACCCCTCACAACCACAGTGAGTGTGCGTGTGTATATACAAGTACACGCAAACATGTATGGAAGCACACATGTTGTATGCGTGAGTGCCAGTGTGTACGCCTGCACTATAAGCATGTGTTTTCATGTATGTGATGGCTACACGTAGGGAACATGTTACAACAACCCTCTGATGAATAGCCTTGAGTGAGTTTATCTACAGTAGAGCGGCTGTGTGCTGTAGTGCTGCACATACACTTAGAAACCCAACTTACTCAATTTCTTCTCTTAACAACAGCTGCTGAAGAGCTGCCTTAAAGCATTAAAAATCCTCAGGAGACTCTATACTGCAAGACGTCCATAGTGCCAGGCTGTTTTAAGCAAACTTTTTAAACAAATGGGCATAAAATAAGTAGTTCAGATGGAAATTTTAATGGATTGTAGTATATGGAAGAATCTAGGTAACGATAATGGTTGAAGATATGGGAGAAGTGAATGAGATCAAAGCCTAGAGAAGCTTCAGATACAGCTCTTCTGAGATCAAGCGTGCAGTGTGCAAAAAACTGTATTACAGCTGTTTTATATGAAAATAAGTATTTATTTATACATTGAGGTCAAGTAAAGTGAAGCAGCAAATTTTCTGAAGAATTGCTATGTAATTAGTCAAATGTAGCTGAGTCCATGAAAAAATAAACAGGCTATTAGATGAGAGATTTGATGGAAACCAATTAATTTAACAAATATGCTCAACTGAGTGTAATAAATGTGGGGTGAGTTTTTGTGTTATTTATATGGTCGTATTTTCCCAATGCTATCTGTATATAACTAAAGAGTAAACCACAACTGACTGTCTTTGGCTTATAAATGGTACCATAGCATAAATACTGAGCTTGCATGCTTCGGGCTGTACAGCAGCATGACAAATAGCATTCCTTGCTTCTTTGATTTCTGATTTACTCATGCTTAGATACTTGACTGTCATAACCCTGTCTACGTCTTGCACTTTATTCTCTTAATGTGCAATATTACATATCGGCATAATTCTGATTCTTCAAATACTTCATAAAACTGCTTTCCCACACCATTTCTTGTGCACACAACAGGAATTGAATAGTGTTCCAATATCTTAGACTTCATTTTTTACCTGTTTTAGTTTATGCTGTGTATGAATAAATGATGAAACTGATAAAAGATGCATTGGAGCTAAGGAAACTGTAGCCTCTCTATAGATACTCAGATACAAAATGTTTTTTAAATGAATCTCTGAGAGAGAAATTATGACTGTGGGTGAGAATTTCTTGCACTTTTACAAAAATTAAAAATTACAAACATTAGAACAATTACTGGAGAAAAATCTATTTCAAAAAAGTACTTATTCCTGCTATAAGAGGTTGTGTGATTATGTCATCAGTGTCTAGTCTAGTTCACCAGCGCTCACCTGTAATACTGCAAAGACAGTTACAGTAAGACAGTCTCATTAGTCCGAAGCGAGAGGAAAATCCTCTCCAAGTTGGCAGTGCGATAACAGACAGGAGCCTAAGTCCCCTGCAAGGTACCTGTGAGCCATCCCAATCCCCACCATGGGCTTACAGTAGCACTCAGCATGTATAACAGGAGATGGATGAACAAGGATGGATGCAGTGTATCTATGGAAGTATGTGTGTGTGGGTGTGTGTGTGTAAGTGTATGACGAAGATAAATGTCTTGTTTTTGCTCTCCCTCACGAATCAGAGTCCCATTTAATATACCTCAGAACAACATGAATAACAAAGACCAGCCAGGCCTGGAGAGACTTCACACAGCAGCGCTACAGCTGTTTGTTTAACACTTGCTGTGTTCTTGCTGTCACGGTGTAAAAGTTCCCAGGTCTTACCGGTGCAGGTGAAACACTTGACGTGAAAGTGGGTCTCCTGAACTCGTACCACCTCTCCTTTGCACATTTCCCGACATCGTTGGCAACGGATTGCTCCAGACGTCCTCTCGCTGCTTGTTGAGCCTTGATGAAAGGAGGCTGAAGACAGAAAGATGCTTTTAAGATGATGATTTCTATGCTGATCTAAGGCACATCATTTGCAAGTTGAATTGTGTTTTTTTAACATGTATATATTAAAATTTCAGCTTTATACTAGTAAAAATACTGCAGTCATATTCCATTATTTCTGTTCAATACACACTGTAAAATATCTCTAAAAGTGAGTACAGACAGTACTGTTTGCAGTTCACACAGTAAGATCAGTGTGTAGCTCTGTTAACACTTCTCCTGAAGCTGTTAGGTCTGACGCCTATGTAAACTGGGAAAGCTCCAGGCATACTTTCTCACTGTATCTCTCTTTCACACGCTCATAAACACTGACACACACACACACACAGGTATACACACATACACACTGCTGCATCAGGTAGGAAAGTGGATGGATCCCCTTACTTCATTATGCAATAGCTTACATGTCAGACTCCTGCATGCCTCACAGCTATTTCAACCTGTCAAAAAAGCAAGTTCTCACACAAAAACCTTGACAGTAATGGAAAGACTCTCACAATAAGCAAAACTGTTAAAATTATAGATTGGCTTGATTTTAAATAAAAGAGAAAAATACATTTGTGATTTCATGCATCTCCATTAAACACTCTTTAAAGGTTCATCTTCTGCTCCAGGCTATACAAGCAGATTC
Source organism: Sphaeramia orbicularis (assembly GCF_902148855.1). Classification (NCBI taxonomy): domain Eukaryota; kingdom Metazoa; phylum Chordata; class Actinopteri; order Kurtiformes; family Apogonidae; genus Sphaeramia; species Sphaeramia orbicularis. The sequence continues at coordinate 34,760,925 of NC_043966.1, read as the reverse complement.
TGATGCATCTGCAAGCCACCACGTGTATTAGACAACCAGCTTCTGCCAGGACAGCTGGATCGGAATCTCTTATTTAGCTCCACTGTCTTCAAGGGGCATGTGAGTGGTCGTACACTCAGCAGAAGGGGTATAATGGCAGGGTAACCAGCTGGCTTTGCTGTCTACCTGAGTAGCTGACTGGAGGACTTTGCTGCTTCAGTGAGAACTGCGCTAGTATATAGGCTGCCGTGACAGAGCTACTGATTCCATTTCTCTAGATGAATCCCAAAGGACTTGCAGCACTTAAAAAGTCTGACAGCCTCAACTCCCTTTGCATGCTCCAAGCTAAATGACAGAATGTGCATAGTGTATGAGGATGTGATCCATGGGTGCGAGAAAATGTACAGTATGCATCGCTGTAATTGTTTACTTTCCTGTTCAAGTCATTAGTGTGGGCACTGGAAATATGCAAGCATTATTAAATCCCACACCCAATCTCCCACACTCAAGTCTCTCTTAGTTTATTGTTTCCCTCACAATGCTGGCAGTGCCACTGGGACCCACTATCCGGAGTGATAAGTGCCTAGCCACTGATTTAAATGGTGACACTCCCTTGTTCTTGAATGTGAAGGAGAAAGAGTCCAGGCAAAGGGAAACAATCATTTATTTCATAAAACTAAATGAGCAACACTGATCCCATCAGTTGTGAATGAGAGATAAAACAAACTAATGGCAGTACACACAAGCCTGTGCCAACACCTGAGACACATAGGACATTTGTTTACAATCCTGACCTTCTGAAATTGGGCCAAAACCAACCTCTGGCACAGGGCAGCATTCTTTTTACACAGTCCACCATGGCAATGTTGTATTTTAGAAACAAAACCAAAACCTGAGCATGGTGTTCAAAGGGTCTCTATGTAATATTTGTGTGCACTTTTATGTGTTGTGTTGGCGTTTGTAATGTGCTGAAGGCCAAACCTCTAAAGGTGAAAGGTTAAGTGGCTTTATTATCCCTATAGGGAAATTCGCTCTGCGTTTTACCCATCCTAATACACACACAGTATCTAGCATTAGTATAAGCATTAGCACATAGCAGACATTAGGAGCAGTGAGCGGCCACTAGCCCCTTTTACACAGCACATCTGTTACGGGAATATTTCACCTTTATTCCGGAACGACGTCTGTGTAAACGAAATAGTGGGATCATTTGGTCCCACCTTTATTGCGGCTCTGTAACGCCTCTGGAGGTAGTAACAGAGCCGTGATTAAGGTAGAATCATGATTCTGGAACGCTATGTAAAAGGAATACCTCTTGTTCCGCAACCAAGGTGTGATGTTTTAATGACGTGTTGTGTGTGCAACCCCATGCCGGGTGGATTTAAAAATGAGCGCAGGTGAACAAACATATCAATGTGACCAGAAAGATGTTGAACTGGGGAGACGCTGAGATCTGTGAGCTGTTGTCACTATGGGCAGAGGACTCTATCCATGCCAACATTTGTGGAATGGTGAAAGACAGGCCAACTCTGGAGAGGTTAGCTACACAACTAAGCTCTGGGTATTTCCGACACGGTAGTGATACTTCACACTATATGCGTCACCATCACTTTGATTCTGGAATGCAGGTCCACTGTGTAAAAATCCAGCCTGTCTCACCTCTGTTACTCCTTTGGTTTGGCTGTAGAAATCAGTCAATGGCGGGAAAAAAGGTGTGATCACCATCTCACCTTTTTTCTGGGATCTCTGTGTAAAAGTGGCTATTGAAAGTGCTTGATCCCAGCTACACAGGGGCGAAGGCGGGGTACACCCTGGACAAGTCGCCAGTTCTGACATATAGAGATAAACAATCACTCTCACATTCACACCTATGGGCAATGTAGATTAACCAATTAACCTATTAGGTGAACTACCCTACAGTATATGTGCTCATTGTTAATGGTGTGGGAAACTGTAGGAAGCCCATCCAGTGCAGAGAAAACAGGTACATTTAACACAGAAAGGTTCCATGTGAGAATCAATCCCAGAACCTTCTAGATGTGAGGTGGAATTGCTAACCACTATGATTCCACACTGCACAATATCTGTTAACATTAGCTGATTGGATTGCTAAGCTATGATAGCTAGTGTTGTACACTGTTGCTGCTGTAGAGGAGCAGTCAAGAAGCACTGAGGAACTTGGGAGTGAGTGTTAGCATTTCTGTAGAAAATCTGACTGGAAATGTGTACACAGAACTGTAGAGTGCATTGTAGCTGCTGTCATGGATGTTGGGAACCATAATAGTCATTAGTTTAGTTTAGTAACACTGTTAGCTACTGTAAACAAGCAAAAATCTCACAGAAATTAAAAAAAAAAAATCTCAGCTTAAATTTTACGCAAACCTTACATCTTTAAAAAATTATCATAAAGATGTACAGTGCAAATTATGTTTTAATGAATTAATTCTTTATTACTGTCACCATATCATCTAGTCTGCCAGTTTGTCTGTCTAGAGCATATTTTGGCTTTTTTAAAAAGGTGGATCTGACCCATATCTTGGACCTCAGTGAAGATGGTCTGGAACTGAACCAAATTCTAGAATTTCTTGACCTTTAGGAAGTACAGAACTTTCAGACATCATTATAATTTTCTAAGAAGTGAAGGCATGGCATTGTATATTAACATGAACAACTTCTTGCAGATTCAGAAAAAAATCCAGAATTGGGAGGTTATTTTTGGACTACACATTAGGAATTAATGTATTTATTTTTAAAACTTACTGTATTGATAGTCTAATTCACTGGATGTAGTCCACTGGAATAAAGGTGAAGGCTTCTGTCCTGTAGCGGCTGGATGGGCATTCCCCTTCCTTTGGCTATCTATGTATTATCATTTTGAAAGTCCACCTAAATATGTGAAAACACCAATTTCCGAACTGCAACTACAAGCTGAAAATGAAAGGTATGACAAAGGCACACATCTTTTTAAATGGCATTTCCTTTATATGCAGATTTAGTGATTTTAATAGCAACAGGCAGGGGTCTGCATTCTGTGACTGTCGTGTTTAATCTGTTAAAAGTGCACGTCAGTGGAGGGAATCCAGGTACACAAACAGCTCAGGAGTTGAGTTACGTAATTCTATCTAATTGTGTCAGTGCGTTCATTCCCATTGAGAACAGACTCCGCTCGTCTAAACCCATTACAGAGCTCTTGTACCAGCCTCCATCCTTTCCCTTACTGAGATGTTGAGTCATTCCTCTAATGATAGCCACCGGACTACAGGTGTTATCCGCTGACTTCAAATCAGCGGCGAGCGCCCCAGGAGAATACAGCCTCGAGCAGACAGGTGATAAGAACAGGGCTGGGGTCAGAGAGGCCGACAGTATCCCCAGGGACTGAGAGGAGGCTGCTGCTATTTCTGCCCCTGACCTGACAGCCCCAGGGAAAAACATGCTGAGAGCTCTGTCACAAGGGATGCTGGGAGATCAGTGGTGACGAATGAAAGGAGCAGCGAGTGAAACAATGAATCGGACTGAAACAATACAAAGATCATGTGGCTGTATGATGAGAAGAGCCAAGGTCTCATATTCATTACATTTACTTCTATACCTACTGTAAAATTTCACCGGATTCAGCATCATGAATACAAATAACAGTCTTCACCGAGTAAAAAGAACTAATTTAACACTGTCAAAAGGACACTTTTGAGGCTCATATTTTCACAAGCCAGACTCTACCATTCAGAGTCTTGTATGTAAATTATAAAAGCCAAGTGGCCTCTTTGTGCATGTGTGTGTGTCTCCGGAATCACACAAAATACAGAAAGAGCTGACTGCTGCAATTTGTCATATTTATGTATTTTAGGTCACCGAAGACAGTAGTGAAAACGGCAAGTTGATAGGACCAATATTTTGGGAGATATTAGTCATTTTGGAATACAGTAGCCTTACAATCACGTTGCTACGCCCAGAACGCTTTGGCGGTGACTGCTGGACAAACGCGGTACAGCATGCATGAATACACACCAGCATAAAAACTACCACATCTAGAGCCTGTGAATCCCCATGCGCCACGCGCTAGTTACTGCTTAAATGATATTTTTAAAAGTTGGCCAATTATAGGGAATGCTTTCCTACAATAATGCTCTTTTTGTTTTGGGGTGCCAAAATGTATAATAATACTAATAATATAATAGTAAAGTTTTTTTAATATAGCACTTTCACAGGGAATTGCTCTACACTAAAATCAGAAGTAAAATATATAGGCAAAAAAAAAAAAAAACACAGCTACATAAACACATACATTTAAAAACATAAAATCAAATGGTCATAAAACATACCCCTAATTAAAAGCCTGTCTAAACAAGAAAGTATATGGTCTTATATGATCACAAACGCAAAAAGCCTTTACCACAGCTCAAAGAATCAACACCAAAAGTGCCTCAAGGCAAAACTGTGTGTTCCATAAAAGCTGAAATGTAGGAGAAATCCCCTGTCTTGTGATAAATAATTATGACCAATGGGTCTTGCACACCATGATCACAATTTCACAACCTAATATTTACATATGCGTCTCATTAAAAACCCTTATCCACCCAGGGTATTTAACTTTACCATAATAGGGTTTTCTAGATGTAGAAAAATATATTAAAACATGCAAATCCAGGCCTCACAGCATGTCTTCACAGATTTATAGATGTCATGACTGGCATAGCATCCAGGCATCTTCAGCTGAAGTGTTATGACAATTAATATTTAAGGAGAAAGAGCATTTAAAATCAGTGATTTATTCTATATTTTGTCACAACAAAATAACAACTCTAGTCTAACTGTATCTGCAGGCAATGATCATATGCCCCCAACCCCCTGACCCACCCTTTTCTCCGCCTCCATCTCTGTCAGGACCTTGGACAGGAACATTTATCAGAGCTATGATAGTGTCCAGTGTTATCACAAACATACTGTCACTCTGTGGTGAGAGAGAGGGGTCAAACTGCTACTGACAGCCTGAATGATCACTCAATCCTACCAGAAACCAAGGTCATAAAGAGAACAACCTCTAAGACACCCCAGACTATACAGCCTCGAAGCTGCAGCTTTGTGCTTAATACCTCTAGTGTTCACATTCTATTCATTCTAATGAAATAAAAAAAAGGATTAGAGCCTTGAGGTGATCAGATTTCCATGCTGATAAAATACTTCCTTTTCAGGACAAAACTGTCTTACAAAAGGAAAATAGAATCATTGTCATGCCTTGTGGCTGTGGCTGTGGCTGTACTTAGCGCGGCAAACAAACAACAAAATTATGTGCTTATTTCCTATGTTGCCTAGAATTACCTACAAATTCCACATAAACGTATATGAATATTCATCTTTACATCCCAGCATCTGTGTTCACATCTGTGCCTCATCTTTGTCTCCCACCTTTGTTCTCTGTGTTATTGAACTAAGGCGTCTGGCAGCAGGAGTGATAAATTGTGTTTGGCTCTGGTTTGAACTGTTCACCAGATGAGGCAGAGGAGAAGGAATTATATAGGATTTGGCTTCCCTCTCTGCCTACCTGTGTTCACACTCATCCTTCTCAGAACACAGAAGAAATCCAACTGACATGGAAACAGTGCAGAAAACAAGACCCATTTTTCATTCTGTGACAGAGTATGTTGTACAGGGGTTGGACAAAATAATGGAAACACCTTAAAAAATCAACAAAATATAATTTAATATGGTGTAGGTCCGCCTTTTGCGGCAATTACAGCCTCAATTCTCCGAGATATTGATTCATACAACTTGTGAATTGTTTCCAAAGGAATTTTAAGCCATTCTTCAGTTAGAATACCCTCCAACTCTTTTAGAGACGATGGCGGTGGAAATCGACGTCTTACTTGAATCTCTAAAACTGACCATAAATGCTCAATAATGTTGAGGTCTGGGGACTGTGCCGGCCATATGAGATCCTCAACTTCATTAGAATGTTCCTCATGCCATTCTTTAACAATTCTAGCTGTATGGATTGGGGCATTATCATCTTGAGGTGAAGGTGTTTCCATTATTTTGTCCAACCCCTGTATTATATTACTTAGCCACTATACTCCAAACACTGTGGCAGATTTGAGCAATATGATGGTATATACCACACAACAACAGGAACATGTTGGGCGCTACTCCTTAGTTTCTCTGCTATATATTCAAGGCTGTAAAAAACAAGTGGGCGGAAGTACCTTAACAATACCTAGCATTATTCTGAAGCCTGGAGTTTGCATTTTTTGGAGCTAGAAGCAACAATATTTAGACAAAAGTGCAGAGCAGGGGAACAGTCACACTAAATCCAAAGTCAGTGACACAGCAAAACAGTACATTTTGTCAAATATTACAATCATAAAACTATATAACAGTCTTGTTAGTGTCTCTTAGTAATGACAAAACAGTCCAGCTATCTGCCAATAAAAAATGTTTTATGCAACATACTGGAGTCTTAGCATTTAGCAGGGTGTCACTGAACACTAAGCAAAGTCTGACACTGCATACATCAGGTATAGATCGAAGCCTTCTATTAGAACCAAAACCAGATAAATGGAGCAATATGATGGACCGCAAAATGAACTGGAAGAGACCTGAATGACTCTAGATTCAATGGGAGTCAATGAGAGCCTGGATTAGTAATTAGTGGGTGACTGTGGTATTAAGGTCTTTACCCACCAGGGGTGTTTTTTTTTGTTCTTTGGTGTGTATATGATTTATTTACACATCATTATATTTTTCTGATCTTTGTTTACATCAGTCTTTCACACACAAAACAAATACTACACAGCAAAAAAAGCATTGTCTTAAACAAATTAGACTTTTCAGAGTTTTCACAGACATCGACCAATCACTGGTATGAAACAGATGATGGAACTGTTGACTTCTAACCACAGTATTAAACCCATTAATGATAATGATAAGTTTCTGTCACATGAACCTCATATGAATCAAATAGTTTCCACCAGGGTTGTTATTTAACCAGGACACTTGGAACAGAAGACACTGGATCAGACAGACAGACTACCGACGAGACCAATGTGAATAGTTTTGAAGCAGAATATTTATGGGCGAGTGTTTCGCACTTCGGCGATATTTATTTGTTGAGCATCAACTGTGTAAAGACCGCTACTGTTTCAAAGGCTGCATTTTTGTGTTCTCTTTTGATTCTTGCAGTTTTTGTGTGATCTTTCTTAAGCTTCCTCACTCACAGTTTGGGCAGAAGGACTACAGCGTGTTCTCACATGATATGAGAGTGACAGTTGGAGGAGGTAATGCACTTCTGAGCTGGTTTTTCAACTACAGATACTGCACTCACTCATACTAGGCTGATTTTACCGCTAGTGCACATTGCAAAAGACAACATGCAAGAATTTTTTTTTGATGTACAGCTCTGGAAAAAATAAGAGATCACTGCAAAATTATCACTTTCTCTGATTTTACCATTTATAGGTATGTGTTTGAGTAAAATGAACATTTTTATTTTACTGTCTAAACTACCAACAACATTCCTCCCAAATTTCAAATAAAACTATTGTCATTTAGAGCATGTATTTGCAGAACACGACACATGGTCAAAATAACAAAAAAATGCAGGTGTTTTCAGACCTCAAAAAATGCAAAGAAAACCAGTTCACATTCATTTCTAAACAACACAATACTAGTGTTGGAATAACCCTGGTTTTCAACGACAGCTTTCACGTGTATTCTCTCTCCACCGTTGCTGTTGGATGACTTTATGCAGCTCCTGGCAGAGAAATTCAAGCAGCTCAGTAATGTTCCATGGCTTATTACCATCCATCTTCCTCCAGAAGTTTTCAAAGTGGGTTCAGGTCTGCAGATTGGGCTGGCCATGACAGGGTCTTCATCTGGTGGTCCGTCATCCACACCTTTATTGACCTAGCTGAGGCCAGGAGCATTGTCCTGATAGAAGAACCAGTCCTCAGAGTTTGGGAACATTGTCAGAGCAGAAGTCCAGTAGTTTTCAAGAGTTATTTTTGGATTCCAATTACTTTTGCGATACTAATAGCACTGTTTTTGCCTATTGTAAGAAAATAGTGATGGCCACAGTAGTGGTTTTTATACTTCTCCTTCTTAAATAAGACATGGATCAGGTGTTTATTCAGTAGAATAAGGTGTGCTTGTGTTGGAATTCAACAGACACAGGAATGGAATGGCTGTCATACATGCACACATGCTGATTTCACAAGAAACTGCAGTGGTCTCTTAATTTTTTTCCAGAGCTGTATGTATATATCTATTTACTTATTCATATTGAGATACATGTCCAATGGATTCACACAGTTTGTTTGACTACATTAAGACGCAGCAAGCTGTGAGATACCCTCAGATTAACTCGTGTCAATTTTTGTGATGCTAGTGTGTTTATTTATCAGTTTTATCACTATCCCAACACTGAAAAATATTACTACACTTTCATGCAGGTCTTCTTCATATTATACAAGGCTACCTGGTAGTTATTTGCATCTGTGACTTCTAAAGCATGTAACACATGAAATTATGAGACTACTCTGACTTAAAAACTTCCATTTTTAAGCAATATTAGTGTTGCTGTTGTGAGTCACCATTTAACTCAAGTGTTACTTTATCTGAGGCAGGTGTTTTTATGTGCAAATAAAAGTATGTTTATCTATTATCTATATGTTTAACTACTTTTTTAGATCAATTTCTGCATATTTGTAGAATAGAGTTAGCTTTTGTACATTTCAGTAGTTTTAGTAGTACTTTAGTAGCATATGTACATTTAATAACTTTATCCTGTAGCTTTTTGCACATGCCTACATTTTTCAGTATTTGTGTGATATTTTTAACCGTCTTTTTTGTGCAAGTGTTTTGCTGCTAAACAGAAAAGAGCTGCTAAACTGATTTTCATTGTTCCTGTGACAGTGACAATAAAGGTCTATTCTATTCTATTCTATTCTGTTCTATTCTATTCTATTCTATTCTATAGTGTCACTACATTGTGGTACATGGACAGGAGATGCAGATAATAAATGGCTTGGCTGTCCTTAAACTTGGTCTACATATTCATGGTCACAGATGACATGTCATTTGTCATTGACTCCAAGACATTTGTGTTTCCATGAACTGTGATATGATGGGCCATGTATGAGCTCATGCTTCTGGTTAGCCACTAATCTCTGATTGGGGCTGCATGAATAATCACTTCTGAATCATGATCTTGATTTACGCCCCTCTACAGTCTCAGTTTTACATGACCACAACTCTGCCGTCTTTTGCATCAGCAGACAAATGGGAAACATTGTAAATACTCACAGTCTTAACACAATGCAATAAATGTCCCAATGCAGGTGATGTATTTACTCGAGAACTCTCTGCAATAGAGCAGCAGAGGTGTCAGCGCTGTCTGTGATGGATGGGTCTGCAGATCCCCTCTGGTCTCAGAGCTCAATGATCACTATATTGATCAACATGTGTTTTCACTCCCCTGAAACCCAAATACTAACCAGACCCTGCAGTATACAAAGTATCCTGAGTTATTAGACTGGTCAAATGTTGCGCAAAGTGGCACTACTCTGTATAGTTTAGTACACATCACAATGAATATAGTGAGAAAATGTTTGGTGAATGATAAATTCCAATAGGTGTATGTCTGTTTCTGTTAATTTTGTACTGTTATGGTGTACTGTAAGCCTAATAATAGTTTACCTATATACGTACAGTCCTACTAATGAAGAAAAACAGCCATTTAAGGGCATTAATCACAGAAAAATTACATTACCATTTGCCTTTAGAAAAAAAAAAAAAAAAAAACTCCAAAACTTGGAAAATTATGTTAAAATGCTAATAAAATCCACTTCTGTTTCTGCCTGTGATGCAAAAATATTTACAGTTAGCTGAAATAATTGTGACAAGATGATTATGTAATAAAGTGGCAAGCCTAATTATACCAGTGTTGACATATGTCAAACCAAGGTCTTTTCCACCAACATGCACCACCTACAGCCTGGTCTCATCCTCCTACCAGGCAGAAAATAAGAGTCTGACCAGACACACAAGCAAATGCACCACAAAACCCAGTGACCATGAGAGATAGAAGCCCTGGAAGATGAAGACAGACAGTCAGAGCTGTGTGTAATTACTCTGCATGTGTGGATGGCCTCTGGGCTATCACACCCAATGCAGTGGAAACACTGCATACAAGCAGAGCCTAATAGGCCTGTTCATGTCCAAACCTTGAGAGTGTTGAAGCAGAGGGGGGCATATGTTTGACTGACTCTGGAGGAGAGGAGAGGAGAGGAGAAGAGAGGAGAGGAGAGGAGAGGAGAGGAGAGGAGAGGAGAGGAGAGGAGAGGAGAGGAGAGGAGAGGAGAGGAGAGGAGAGGAGAGGAGAGGAGAGGAGAGGAGAGGAGAGGAGGAGTTGCTCTTTCCTCAGCTCTGGTGCCTGCTGTCTTTCTACGCCTCCAGCCATAGTGCAGACACATGTCACACCACCATCTGCCTGCTGTGACAATGCCGACACACATACATGCACACACTGACAGGTCCTAACAGTATACCACAGGTTGATGCACTGTTGATGTTTGTGAGCATTCCTGTCTGAGCACATGCTTTTTACATCACATGGGCCTGTGACAGCTCTCCACATGCTGCCTCCGCTCCTCCCTCTCTCTCCTGTCAGCTGAGAAAAGCATTCTGAGTCTTAATAAAAGAATTCTACAAATTTTCTCAGCAAGCGAGGAGCTGCGACGCCACTCCCGGCACACACGACACGGGGAATGTGAAGTCAGCCAAGGCTGGGTACCAGCGGGTTAAGAGCACCGGATGAATAATGTAGGGCCACACAATGACAGGGTAGATTATGAATGATGCAGTAATACCCGGTCCCTCCTGTCAACAGTGAGGACATAAGAGGGAGGACAGAAAGTGTCTGACACCATCACTTCACAGAGCACCTGGCACACATCAACTTCAACCTGACTCACTGGCAGCTAAAGGACAGGGGAAGGCGTTTCTGAAGAAGTCAGCTGTGTTTGTTGCACTGATGGTTCAGATCCAAGCAGGCAGCCAGTCAGTGAATCAACCAGTGATCACTTGTAAACACAACAAAGTTAAAGCACACACACGGGCAGCCATGCATGCTCACAAGCACACACAGCTGACCCGCCAGTCCCAGAGGGAAAGCCCTGATTCAGCTGACAGAGGATCAGGGTCAGAGTCAGCTGATACAAGGTCAGCTTAGAATCATGGCAGCCCTCAAGCTGGTCTAGGATAAGTAATGACAGGAGCCTCAGGCTGTCAGATGTATTCATCATGTGCTGCATCACTGTAAACTAAACTCCATGAGACCAACACTGGTCAGGTCAGGAAGCTCAACCTCAAATGTTTGCTGCTCTTCTACTGAATCTGGTAGAAGACAGGTGCACTTTTATGAGGCTGAAACAGCTGAAAGCCTGGGTGGTCTCCTATGTCTTGGGAAGTCAAATATGCTGCTGGATATTTTGATGGTGACATGGGTGTGGAAAAAAAGGACAAGAAAGAGAAGAAAAGGGATAAAAGAGAGGAAGAAGACAGAGGGAGGGACCAAGCAACAGCTGTTCCACGAGTGAAGAATCTTAAAACTGCATCTGTAAATAACAAACCTGGGCAGATGCCACTTTGACCTCCATATATTCTTAGCTCACCTATCCCCTCTAAACCTGCTCCAAGTCTATTATAGAGCTTAGTACACTATTTTTAGAGGCATCTCTCAAATTAACCCGTTTTGTTTACGTTGCTTTGTATTTTTAGACCTAAAAATACCAGTTAAAACATTGCTTCATTTTGAGATTAACAGAAAGTGCAAATGTTCAGTGTGTATGTCCTTGTGTAAAAAATGTTAATTGCCACAAGACTTTCTTCTAATTTCTTCCAGGAATAGAATTCAATCCATTATTGTTCTGTGGCAGAGCCTGTCTGGTCTCACCTAAAGGTATTGTCCTTACGCTTCAAGTGAGGAGATAAAGCGCACAAGAATGGACTTACCACTGGTGCTCATGATGCCCAATGTGTTTTTATCTAAAACAAAGCGGCTCCGTCGAGAATAATCCCATAAAGCACAGAGGAATCTTCACGGAGCAGTTTGCTCCTTTCCAAATGTACAGATAATAAGGATACCCAGTGAATGTAAATAATGCTCCTCACTCAGTACATCTCCACAACACTGCCTCCAGTCAATTTGTGAGAAAGAAGATGTTGAGAAAAAAAAAAAAAGAAGAAGAAGGAGAAATTAAAATTAAAGCAGGATATTTCCAGTGGTTGTAAATTCCAAACAAAGATCCTGTTGTTGCTGTGTGGGAGTATCGCTTGTGTCTTTCCCAAGAAACAGACGCCAATGACAACACAATACTGCTCAGTCGGATTCCACCTTCACATTTTCGCTCCCGGCTCTGACTCCAGCTCCGCCGTGCTCTCCCTGGCGGTGTGTGCTGTCACCGAGCGCCTCTGGCCCCGTCAACCCCGGTACTGCAGCCCGCATCCGGACAACACTTTCACAATAAACACCTGAACGACGGGAATGAGTGGAAAAAAAGTGTAAAAAAATAAAAATAAATAAAAAATTAAAATAAAAATAAATAAAAATAATAACAATAATAAATAAATAAATAAATTTAAAAAAATAACGCTGTCCAGTGCACGAAAAAAAAAAAAAAATCTGAAAAAACTTTTGTGTCATGCTGTTTCCAATCAATTATTCAATTAAAAAAAAAAAAAAAAAAATCTGGATTTTTACTTTCCTTGGTCTCGTGAGGTTAGATGGCCCATACCCTGTGACGAATGGTATGAGTTATTTTATTTTTAGTTAGTTAGTTAGTTAGTTAGTTAGTCAGTCAAAGACAGTCTGTGATTAACCCTTTCATGCATAGTGGACACTACAGTGGACAGCTGTTCAAAGGTGTTCTCTTATGGATTTTGTTGTTTTAGTTCCATATAAGCCAACACATTGGACGCTTATGCATCATTCCATACACTGTAATTCATACCATCACTGTAACTTTACTGTTCTAGATAAACCTGATCTGCACTTACATGTTTGAGTGTAAAAAATTGGTCATTCCTATTAGATTGTAAAAGATTTTTTTTTTTTTTTTTGCCAATTATTTTCATGCAGGTATGTTAAAATGTGAGAAGACATCAGATTAGGAGTATTAAACATGTTTTTATTTCATAGTTTTTGTGCAGTATATCAGTAAATACAAGTTTCTTTGCTTATAAAATTAAAGGCATTGTATCCAGCCGAGTGGACATTTTTGTAACTTCATGAAAAATAGGTTCATACAAATATTTTCTTTTTTTTTCATGCCTAAAAAGGAATAAAAACACTTAGGAAAAAAAAATCTTGATTAAGGTTCTCATAATTCATGCATGAAAGGGTTAATGTTTTTATTTATTTATTTACTTATTTAGCCTACTTACTTACTTATTGTCCATTCTGGAGATCTTCACACTTGATGTCGTGGACTATAAAACAGAAAAAAGCTAAAGTATCATTCAAAATGATAATTTAAAGCAGGGGAGCCCAACTATCCTGCATGTTTTAGATATTTCTCTCTTCCATCACACCTGGAAGACATTACATCATTATCAGACTTCTGCAGAGCATGATGATGAACTGATCATTAATTGAACCAGGTGTGGCAGGAAGAGGGAAATATCTAAAACATGCAGGATACATGCAGGTTTGTACGCCCCTGATTTAAAGAAATAACATGGTATACTAACTGGTGTCCTGCTTACTCTAGAAAAAAACATAGAATAATGTACTGGACACTTTTAATCCCCCTCTGCCAAATATAGTGTAATATTCTGTTGAAAGTTACTGCCCTACAGGGTGGGGAAGCAAAATTTACAATGAACATTTAGTTGTTTTTTCTCAGCAGGCACTACGTCAATTGTTTTGAAACCAAACATATATTGATGTCATAATCATACCTAACACTATTATCCATACCTTTTCAGAAACTTTTGCCCATATGAGTAATCAGGAAAGCAAACGTCGAAGAGTGTGTGATTTGCTGAATGCACTCGTCACACCAAAGGAGATTTCAAAAATAGTTGGAGTGTCCATAAAGACTGTTTATAATGGAAAGAAGAGAATGACTATGAGCAAAACTATTACCAGAAAGTCTGGAAGATACTATTAAAGAAGAATGGGAGAAGTTGTCACCCGAATATTTGAGGCACACTTGCGCAAGTTTCAGGAAGCGTGTGAAGGCAGTTATTGAGAAAGAGGGAGGACACATAGAATAAAAACATTTTCTATTATGTCAATTTTCTTGTGGCAAATAAATTCTCATGACTTTCAATAAACTAATTGGTCATACACTGTCTTTCAATCCCTGCCTCAAAATATTGTAGATTTGCTTCCCTACCCTGTATAGTTTAGATTAGATTGTCTTTGTGTAAAAGTTATGACATACATATTTATATTTGAAAGTACTCAGAAATTATAACTCCACAAGGCCATTTGACCTTGACAAAGTAGGTCAAGGTCACCTATTTTTAATAGGTTTCTGCTCCATGCCAAGATGCATCCACAGTATAAATTTGGTGCAGATATCTCAATACATTCTTCAGATGATACAATTATGTCATTGCATTGACAGACAAACGGACAGACGGATGGATGGCAAAACGATTACATTATCCCTTCAGCCAGATGTTGGCCAAATGGTAAAAACTGCATCACAGCTAATGGCATTACCTGATTCAATTTTAATGGAGACCCAGGAAAGTAAAGTGTTTTTATGTTTTTGCAAACAAAAAAAAACGCCTTGATTGGAAACAATATAATGCAACCATTTTCTGAGGTACATATTTTTTTTTTTTTTTTTTTTTTGATAGAATGACGTTTGCAGTGGACATTGTGGTCTAATTATTTGCAGAGAACAAAATTGCATTACTGGGTCTAAAGAGGTTAAAAGAAAATTTTCTACATCAGGAAAGTTCCAGTTTGTTGTGAAATTTAAGACATATCAGATTGTAAAAATGCATAAACAGAAAGTCTACAAACCCAAATGTCATGCATCATTGTAACTTCATGTTTCAAAAATCTCTTCAGATCTCTGAAAATGTCTTGGCAACTTCGGTTCAGTCTGAGTAATTTTCATGTCTCTCGAAGATTGAGGAAAATTCTGTTGGCTTCACAGCCTTGGTGATGTGTATCCCATGACATGCAGTCCATTCAGCCAGTTCACACAAGACTAGACATTAGTACATCAGAAAGACAGACATCATTTCAATGGATGTACAGTCCAGTGGAATCAGAAATATTTCTTACTCACCATTTATTGGCATTCATATTTTTTCTGCTTTAAAATCCCATGGGGTAAAGGGCAGGACTCTGACTCTATGACAGTGGCCTATTTTAAAGTTGAAAAAAAAAAGAAAAACAAAACTATTTTCATTCCTATTTTTATGCAATAAAATAAATAAAGACAACTATAAATGTTGTGCTCAATTTCTGTAATTAGTTCTTTGTAAATAATAATAGGCCTAGTAATAATAATCAATAAAATAATTATCGATAAATAAATAATCCCCTACACTTTACCCACTGGACATTTACTGTAAGTGGTGTGATTTCTTGTACAAGCACAAAAAACTCCTGTATTAAGTCCTGTCTCCTGGTTCTTTGGCAGACTGAGCATTTACAAGCACAGCGCTTTATTATGGAAACAAAGAAGCCCGTTTCCGGTATTACCAGCACTAAATAGAATGAACTTGTCTCCTTTTTATTTATTCCCGGTTTAAGCGACGTCACTGTGGGCTTCTGGAAACGCTTTGGAATCACTGTGGTCCACACCAAACTGCAAAAAGGTCTAAAATCATTAGACTCAGTTTTAATGTATTTTCCACAAAAGGTGAGATTCAGTGTCTGAACTATATCAATGCAATTTCGTTTCATTTAAGAATTAGACAAGAAAATCAATCAATCATACCAATATTGTGTCAAAAGAACTACATATGGAACTTTAGGTGCCAGGAGTCGGGTTTTTATTTTTATTTTTACATAATAATTTTTATTTGTAATTTATTTTTGCTGGGATGGGCTCGTTGCTAAAACTGTTATGACACCGCCCTCTTCTGGAAAACCGACGTAGGCTAAGTAAATTAGTTAATTGGATTTTGTACTGTGGACGTATCCTACTGTAAGGAGATTGTATGCCCATTGAGAAAGTAGTGGGTAGTGGTTGTAACCGGATGTTTCATAATGCACAGATCTGCAACCAACTTGGACTGTGTGCCTAGTGTCATTATCATGCAGTTTATTCAGTAGGTTCAGTTTACATCAACATAGAAAGGTCTCCATCTAATGGTGAAACACCAACCTGACAGTATTTTAGCCATTATTCACAGCAGTATTACTTTACATTATTTGGAATGATAAACATAAAACCTTCACAACATTTAAAACTAAACTGGACAAGAGCAGACAGTACAGCTGGAGTATTTCATGGTCTGCTCTGTGCACTCAGTGTGTGTGTGCTGTTTTATTAAGCTGTGTGTCTGCTGTTTTTATTAAACTAACAGACTGTTCCGTGTCCTGAGGAAGCCCTGGTCCTAAAGTCTGAAGGAAGCCGGACAATCAGGGGATGTAAGAGTCACCTCTCTGTCTTTCACTCTTATTCTCTCTCTGCTGCACAGACTGGACTCTTTAAATATGGAGCTCAGAGGTTTGGACAGGATGACCTCTCTTTGTCTTTTAATCTACTTTACTCCTTTGAACAGTTTTGTGCTATGTTTGGTATAGTGCGGACTTCAGAGAAATAGATTACTGAATGCTCTTTACATGTCTTGTAGATAGATAGATAGATAGATAGATAGATAGATAGATAGATAGATAGATAGATAGATAGATAGACAGACAGATAGATAGATAGACTTTATTATTGGAGCATGTATCTTTTAGTCTTCTTAAATGTGGACAAATGATTTTCCTTATTCCTTTTCCTCTAAATCAGTGCTTTTCAACCATGGGGTTGCGACCCCATGTGGGGTTGCCTGGAATTCAAATGGGGTCGCCTGAAATTTCTAGTAATTGCTAAAAAGAAATACAAAATTCTAAGAAAAATATTTTTTAATGATTCAATATGTATTTCATTATAATTAAAACACCACACACTTTTCTGAGTAAAAATCAAGTTTAAAAAAAAAAGCAGGATATAATATCTGAGAGGGCATATCTTGATTGAGCCAATAATGTGACCACATGCGTTACTACGCTTCAAGCTGCCCGGACACAGTCACAGTCAGAAAACCAGTCCGAACAGAGAACAGAAAGATTTCTTCGCCCGCCTGGCCCCACTAAGACATCTCCAAGAGAAATTGAGAAGCAGACACCAAAAAGTTGTGTTATATACATTATATAGCCTAAATGTTATCTAAAATTAACATTTATTTGCAATATACTATAGCAAACAATTGCATGAAAAACAAATTAATTTTAGAAAAAACATTTCTCCGTTTTGAATGTCTGGGGTCTCCAGGAATTTGTGATGTTAAAATGGGGTCACAAGCCAAAAAAGGTTGGGAACCACTGCTCTAAATGAAATACTGAAGGAAAATATTCAGCTTTATCAGTAAAGGTTGGGTTCTGCATACACTTAATCAGGTGTATGTCTTTTTTCCACACAGAGCTATGTTTACTGACCTGATTATGATCAGTAACAGTGTTATGAAGGATAATGATTGACTTAATTGAACCATCTTTTATCAGTAGGTGTGTGTGTGTGTGTGTGTGTGTGTGTGTGTGTGTGGGTGGGTGTTCAGCTGTGTAGGTGGGTGGGTGCCCTCTGGGTGTGACCCACACTGGGTGCTGATTGTGCTCCTGTGTCAGTTCTATGTTGTGTTTTTGTCTTCCAAACACAAGGGGCAGAAAAACAGGAACCTGGCCTTCCTGTGCACTGAAGGCAGCAGGTCAGGAGGCCGTTGCGCTGTCACTGCCTGCCAGTTCACTATAATCTACAAGAGAGGCAAACATCCCCTGGTGTGTGTTATTACTAGAAAGAAACTGCACACTGTAGCTTTCACTGTAATAATAACATTTCCCAACATTTTTCTTTCACATTAGTGAAATAAAACACTTTAAGCAACTTGATCCCATTTATAAGCTACTAAATACATGATGGAGGCACACTCATGTTTGTGTTGCTGTCCTAATGGATTACTGCATTCTACGGTAATTATCTACTAGGTATTTTTTCTGGTGGACGTGGTGTGTCTTTTGTTTGTCAGTCACACTCAGGCCATGTGTGCACTATCACTCCTGCTGATCAGCACTATACTGCATTCTTCACTAACCCTCGCAATCCTTGCCCTTTGTCTAACCACATGCCCAGGGAAAAAGCACACACACATACACACACACACTGCCATCCACCCTGAAACGCTACACTGCCACCTCCACCCATTCCTGTATATTTGCAAGTTGTTGGTATTTGGTTCACCCACATTCCCCTCTCTTTCCATACCTCATGCTCTCTCTTCTCTGTTTTGCACACACACTTTTGCAAACAGAGCAAAATAAATGGTCTGTGTCCTGCAGCCGTGCATAGCAAATTGCATGATCACATGTGTAGCGCAGGAGCTGATATTCTGTGTTCAGGGTGACTTTGTTATGGTGCACTGGGGGCTGGGGATACACAATCAGTTCCAGAGTTTATATTTAACTAAGTAGACAAAAAAAAAAAACAAGAAACCAAAGCACTGCTAGCCTGGGGATTATTATCTGTGCTTACACAGATAGGGATGGGCATGACCCAGAATGTGAAAAAGTGTCATTGATAAAAAAAATACTAATAATAATAAAAAAGAGAGACAGAAAGTGAGATGTACAGGAGGAAATAAAACTGAGTATTGTGTGAGTGCTTCCAAATATTCAACAAGAATAATCACAATTACTCTTTGCACAGAGTACTCACTTTATTTTTTTGTACCTATTTATTTTTTCTTGCTTGGTGTACAGGTTATTTCCTTTATTTCCTTTCAGTTTAGTTTAAATTGTTTTAATTGTACAGTTTATTTCCTGTATTTCATTATAATTTAATTGTTTACATTAGTCATGGGAGGGGAACTTGCAAAGTAAGAATTTCATTGCTCAGTATTTCTGTGCATATGACAGTAAACGTCTTGAATCTTGAATCCAGTATAAGCATATTTTCATTGTCATAGCTCATGGGAAATGAAGGCAAGTGTTACGCCCCAGGTATGTGGTAAACAATTATGCTGTCCAGCTGGCTGTCATCTGCCAAATATGTTCACGTCAAACCAAACTGGTGTGACTGGTGTTGGAGAATGCAGACAAACTGACTTTCTGTCATTCTTAATGTACTTTTACTACTTCAAATAGAAGGTGGAGACGTGTAATTGTCCCTATGGTTAAAGGCTTTGAGATAATTGTGTTTTATTTTACCTGTCCATTTGGCACTGGACTTCATGTAGCTTCACATGTGTCAACATTTTGACAGAGACAGCAAGACAGTGTATGTGGAAAGGGGTGGGGAAGAGAAAAAGGGAGGGAGGCTGTTCTTTAGTCTGGGAGGAGTTACAGCAAAAAAAAAAAAAAAAAAACTTCCTCAGTTAGTGACATGCTGTCTGCAGCACACACACACACACACACACACACATACTCAGACACTCTCACTCACTTGCATACTTTCTTTTTCTTTTTTCTGCTTTTTTCCCTCTTGGCGTTGGACTGACAGCAGAGAATGACGGCAGTTACATCAGCTGTCATGAGTTGCATTTCGTGGGATAAACGGAGAAAACACACATAGATACGAGCCCATATAAACTCACCGGACACATGAGGAATGAATTGAGACGGTAGAACTGGCAGCAACACAGAGGTAAGAGTTTTCCTTTAAATACTTCTGCTGTTTTAAGTTTCACTGTGTCATGAATCACACCCTTGAATGGCAAGTTTAACACTGCTGTACTTTGTACTTGTCTGCATGACCATAAAGTTGTCAGTTTACAAGAACACTATAGACAGGAAAGCTTTAAACAGGCAGTGATTGTCATGTAGTGAGTGTTATTTACTCTGATGAGTTTTGAGTGTGTTCAGATTCCTTCACAGTGAGCTGCAGTACAGGAAGATGTGCTTTAACTCTAAAAACTAAAGAATGTCAAAGCAAAAGCAAAAGACATATTTTGAGGAAATGATCACTTAATTTATGATTATAGATCGATTATAGTTCTGTATTGTCAGAGGTGTACTGTACATATGCCGCTGTGCAGCTGTATGGGAATCTCCCTGCAGGGAGTTCTGTCCTAGACACACAGGCATGAGAGTGAGTTAACAGGGGGTTAGTCTAAACTTAGAGCACATAACCCCTGTCTCATATTTCTCTGCTACGTTCCCTCTTAACTCCTGTAGCACATATTACAAACCTACAAACCCAGATTGTTCACGCAGTCACACAGAGGCACCGGCACGTTAAACAATGCAGCTTGTAGCGCATTTGAACAGAGCCAGACACTGCTGACACCATATGTTTCTTATTAGAAGGCAGGGGTTGTATGTTATTGTCATGGACCGCCGAGTGTCACAATTGCAGTCTGGGCTTTTCTGTGGTTTCAGACTGTGTGAGAGTATGTGGTCATTGGACTTATGGACACCTGTCTTTATAGTCAGTACATGCATTATTTATAGCTTATTATGCCTGTAATCATATATATGTTTATTTTACACTTTAGAAAACTTGTCCAATGTGCATGTGGAGGTTTGGATGTTTCAGTTGCCAGGAAACACTGCTTAGATCCACAGGTTTCTAGTAAATAGGATATATTATTTTAGCAGCTTCACCTGAAATCGTTTTGGATTTGTTTTCTTCCTCATGTGTTTAAAAGTGGATTAGATGTCACTAGAAACAATGACTGCCCCTTGTGCAGCTTTAGTGCTGACAAAGGTCTAGCACGTGACCGCACATATCAGCCTTGAGCAGTCTGTGTTTATTAGATTAGACAGAATCTGTTGCACTAAGAGAAGCACGGACTGGTATCTAAGTGTCAGGATATGCCCCGACACGACTTGAGCCTGTTTACAGTTTTCTGCCTCACAAGATACACACGCACAGATTCAATCATGACCGTTCAGCCGCCACATAAACAAGATGAAGAGACAACTGAGCAGATGAGGATATCAGCATCTTTGTCTCAAACACGTCCATGCAGTGGAACAGTCATGGTGCAAATAATCAAATATAATCAGCAATTACACGCAGCAGCAGCTGACAGACAGTAATCTATCAGGAATAAAGCATCTCTCTTACCGTAAAATAAAACTATTAACACATGAAATGAGTTGAATCTGTCATAAAAATAATAAGCAATGGGGTTAGAGCAGCTTTCAGAGGATTTCTTGTGTCCCATTAGAGGAATAGAGAAAAATCTGCTGTCATCTTCAAAAAATAACAATCCCATCTACCTTTATTTTTCATTCATGCATTCATTCATTCATTCTGGCTGTCTGTCTTGCATGTATGTATGCTTATCATATAGGGCAGCTGTGGCTCAGGAGATAGTGTGGGTTGGTGGTTCAAATCCCGCTCTGTCCTAGTCTTTGGACAAGACCAAAACACTTCCCCTGCTATAGAAACTTAAAGTTTCTTTTCTTTAGCTTCACCTTACCTTGATAGTTTTTCTTTCCCATGTTTACTTCATTGCCTCAGTGCAGGGGTATTTGGTAGAATCTAATCTTCCAATTTATCTAATAAAATAACAATGTAAACATATTATCATATTAAAGCCATTATTAGTGATATGAAATTCACTTGCCATGTATACCTCAGGGCTTTATCCAGATATCTGTTTGTTGCTGCTTTGTCATATCATCTGCTCTTATTTTAATATAATAATAACTAGATTTTCTCCTGGGCTTGTGGCCTATTTTGTCAGTTTAATCTGTACAGCAGAAGATCTGGAAATAAAATGGAAATGATGCAAGTTCAGAATCAGAATCAGCTTTATTGGCCAAGTATGTGAACACATACAAGGAATTTGGCTTCGGTTTTTCTTTGCTCATGACGTACAATTTCGACATGAACCCAAAACAACATGAACCCAATCACACTTGAAGATAGACCTAATAAAGACAAACATTCGACTAGAGATGAGGACAACAATGGGTTGAGATTTACAGTGGAGTTATATTGTAATATGTACAGAGTGCAAATTGGAGTTTTTTTATACAGTGAGTGGATGTGTACAGGGGTCCAGTCTGTTTAAAAAATATATGTTTTTGTACATTTTAATAGATTTTAATTTTAATATATTAAATTTGAATTGTTAAATATAAACACAATCATTAATATGCAGTGATGGAAAAATTATTGTGGTAGTTTACTTAAAAGCACTAGTAGCATCTGAATGAAGTAAAAAAGTACTGTATGTATTTTACCAAAATGATAAACAAAAGCAAAATGTATTAAGTATGAAAGGTATAAGTCGTCATTTTGCCATAAAATAGTTCCTGTCAGTGTTTTACTAGTACATGTGATGCTTTGGATTTATTTTACTGTTGCATTTATATGTGTTGCATAAGCTGTGTAAGTTTAATCTCATTTGAAGTGTTTAATGGTCTGTTTTCTCTGCATTTTAATGAACAGCAATGCAATATATTCTGATAGATCACTATGTGTGGGAGCCATGTATCTCTATAAATTCAACTTTTCATGACCTCAAAAAAACAACATGCCTATTTTCAGTGTTTAGTTGCATTGCATTAATACAAGAGAGTATTAAAGGGTATTTAGCTTAAGAAGCTGAATTTTCTCAATCCATGAAGAAACACTCAATCCTTTATTTTATCACATGTAAAAGTGGCAAATTTGGAGATATATGGGTTTTACTGAACAGGTAATAAAAACTGAAAAATGTAAATGTAACTAGATTCCAAAACTGTCAGACAGTGGTAGTAAGGTCAAGGTCAAGTTTGTTTATATATCACATTTAGAATAATGCAAAGTGCTGTACAAATCTGCAGATTCAAATGCAAGACATATTAAAAACTAGTAAAATAAGAATAAAAACAAGATATACTAAAATTGATAAAAAAAAACAAACAAACAAAACAGATACATAATAATAAGGTAAAAGCATCTAAAAACACAAGCAGAAGATAAAACAAATAAAAGTCACACACTTGTATTAAACACCAGTGCAAATAGGTGCATCTTTAAAAGACATTTAAAGTGCTCATTTGACTGTGCACATGTGATATTATGGGGCAGAATGTTCCAGAGCCTTGGACCTGCTACAGAAAAGGCTCTGTCACCTTTTGGCTTCAGTCAGGTTTTTGGTACGTCTAAAAACAAGTGATTTGAGGAATGTGTTTCTCTGGCCGGGACGTACACAGTTGAAAGCTCTGAAAGGTAAGGGGGCACCAAACCATTTAGGCACTTAAAACCGTACAATGAAATCTTAAACTGGATCCTGTAGGTGACAGGAAGCCAGTGGAGGGAAGCCAATATGGGGGTGATGTGGTCCTGTCTTCTGGTTCCAGACAGAAGACGGGCCGCTGCATTTTGGACAATCTGTAGCTGGTGGACAGAGGACTGTTCCAGCCCATAATATAATGAGTTACAGTAATCCAGTTGAGAAGAAATAAACAAATGGACAACATGCTCAAACTGTCTTACAGGGATGTATAGCTTCACCATAGAAAGACATGTGTCTTCTTGACCACAGAAGAGATCTGTTTGTCAAATTGAAAATCACTGTCAAAGAAGACACCAAGGTTCTTTACATACAGTTGGGGAAAAAATTATTAGACCACCCTTGTTTTCGTCAATTTCTTGGTCATTTAAATGCGTAGTACAACTAAAGGTATATTTGTATGGACAAATATAATGAAAACAACAAAAATAGCTCATAAGAGTTTAATTTCAGAGCTGATATCTATCCACTTTCCATGGTTTTCTTGATAATAACTAAACTCACTTCAGTTCTTACTTCAATAGCTATGGCATTGTACTGCCAAAAACAGTGCTTTTAGGCATTCTGTGTTTTCTTTTCTGTCTGTTTTAGTCACATCATACACACAAGAGTTAGTAGTTGATTGCATAACCATTATTTTTGATGACTTCTGATGGTCTAATAATTTTTTCCACAACTGTATGTGCGAGTTAAAACATCCAAGGAGCCCACAGTGCTGTCTGCAGCTGAATTAAAAGGATGACCAAATAAAACAATATGTGTTTTGTTATTGTTTAAACTTTAAAAAATTTAAGCCCATCTAAGTTTATTTATTTATTTTATGAATTGATTACACAATTTATTATTCATTACAAACAGTTATTAAAATCAACAACTGATCAACAAAATACATTTTGTAATAGGACACCCCAGAAGCAGTCCTCAGCTTATAAATGGGGACCCTTAAGAAACACATTTTACATCATAATCTTTAAGACATCAAATGTTGTAAATAACTACACAAACATATTTTAAAATATTTACCTATCTATTTAACGATGATTCATTTCCCTTCCTATGTCCTATTTTAACTAGCATATTCCATTTGAAGTAGCTCTGTTTGTTTATGTTTACATTTTTTGTTTTGGTTCATTAGGCCCACCCACTGTCAATTATCCAATCAGAAAGCCTACAGACAAGTTAAGGTTTTAACGGCAGACAGTAGTAGATAAGCAGTGGACAATACTTTTCTGATCTGAAACATACATTTCCAGTCTCCTGGTGTAATCATATCAGGGCTATGGGGTCTTCAAAAGAACTGAAGGCAGATCTGTTTGAAGTCCTATCAGAGAAGGGGGTCAGTTCACTGAAAATGAACTGGGTTATGAAAATTGTTGATTCCATAACACTGAGATAGCTTATGTGATAATCTTTAACCTCTTATCTTTTGACTAGTAAATTGCAACACCACCTGATAAGACCTAACCTTAACTGAATGATGATTTTGTGAGACTTGATGTATTGGAGCGTGTCCATTTACAGCAGCTCTACAGCCTGACATGAAGCCAAACACATATACACTTTTATTTCTCTGTTCTTCTTCATATCATCAAAACAAAGGTAAAAATAAAACTTACCAAACATGTCACTAAACTCTTCCAATACAGCTCCCCTGTCCTGAATTAGAGGGCTAAGTGTTGTAAAGTTGATAATGCTGACGTCAGGGAAGTGATTCTGTTGCTGATGCATGTGATCGAAGCTAAAGCTAAATAGCTGCAGGTTACATTTTCTTCAGCAGTTAAACTGGCCGAATTGGAATCTTTTGTCTTTAGTATCTTTATAGTGGGGTAGAAGTATAAAATAGCATCAAAGTATATGAACTTCACATTTGTACTGTGAAAGCACTCACTTACATTCCAGTATGTTTTTTTGACACACCCAGATCAGGAACACCATGGTATTAAATTCTTGTAATATGTGGGCAGTTTTTACCAGCTGAATGAACACATTGTGCTTTACTTGAGCATTACTAGTTCATTACACCAGCGTACGAGAGGCTGCTGTGTATATTCTCTGTACAGACATTATAATACCAGCAGCTTTCCACTAACGCACATGAAAATGGTAGTGACACATTCACACTCTGAAGTACTGCTTCCCTACTACTACGACTGCTTCAAGTATTGACTGCTTCCCTATGAGGGTCACATGAGGTCACTGATTCTCACCTTCCTGTGACAGTCTGTTCTGTAAGTACACAAGCTTCCTGAGCCGGAGAAATAAACAGATTTCTT
Source organism: Sphaeramia orbicularis (assembly GCF_902148855.1). NCBI lineage: Eukaryota > Metazoa > Chordata > Actinopteri > Kurtiformes > Apogonidae > Sphaeramia > Sphaeramia orbicularis. The sequence continues at coordinate 34,735,216 of NC_043966.1, read as the reverse complement.
CTTAGCGACCTGACAGGGCAATACAGCATCCACTCTGTACCTGACTCCCCTCATGGCAGAGAGAAGAGTTGTGTTAAATTCTATGATAAAGTCGATAAAGTGATCCTTGATCTGTGCCACTCGGCATCCCTCACCCCCCCCCCCCCGCTTTGACCTTGCAGCCTCGTCCCTCCGTGGCATTACCTTACAGTGGATCAGCAGTACATTATCTCAGCAACACACACAAAAGACACACACATTGTCCCGGTGACACACATACTGCGCATATTTTCACGGACCCTAGACACACAACACAAGTCAGAGAGAGAAACTCTCAGTGAGGCCTGCCCCCCACACATTCATACCAATCGCAGAGAGTGCTTTGTGAATTCACTGAGTGACTGGGCAGCTACTGAAGAGAGAGAGAGAGAGAGAGAGAGGCTGGTGGGAGGAGGGAGATGAAGACAGTTAGAGACAGCAGGATTACAAAGAGAACCAAACCCAGACAAACACAGAAGAAGACAGAGGAGAGAAATCTAACCAGCAGAGAGAACGACTGGACAGGACAGGACCGGACAGGAAGGGGAACACAGAAATAGGAAAGGAAGCGGGGCTTGTCCAGCTGACAGGAAGGGAATGAGTTGCTGGTAAAGAGGCTTTGGGGGGGAACTGATGGGATGGCATTGATCTCTTGGAGCTGCCGGCTCCTGGGCCAGATGGCGTCTTGTTGCTGCAGACCACTACTCAACTCCTCCTGCTGTGGACCGCTCATCAAAGTCTGCCTCTCCTCCTTCACAGGTCGGTCCCAGCCCACTCTGTGCTACTACTGCACCGTCATGAGACAGACCGCTACACTCACACACACCAGAGAATAGGTCTTTACACATCATGGGTAACACATTTAGCCAAGAAGGTAAAGGGCATGGTGTGTGTATCTGTACTTTAGGAGCATGACTACGCTTGTGTTGACTCAAGCAGTCCTGTTGGTGCTAACTCTGTGTTGTAGGATGGAAAGAATAGGCTGTTGTCCTCCTCAGCATAATGTCATGTTGCATTGTGTTCCCAAGTTGTGCACCCCATTGTCTTGTTGTGAATGCGTTGAAACGAGATAATAAAGTTCTGTTGTGTCTCAAGACTGACAAAGCATGTTAAAGAATCAAAACATTATCTTATTTTTTCAATTTGTATCTTATTATATAAACCCAACTGAGCATAAAGTGCTGGTGTCTGACTGTAGGTCTGGAAATGGGACTGTGCTGATATGCTCTCATGGGCAGGGCAGCTGTGTGAGCCTGGAGGTTGCTGTTTCTCTGATGTCAGTGCAGCTGTGTGTCTGTGTTGGGCCTGTGTGTGTTCAACTGCGCTACCCCCAAAGCCCAATAACACATCACACTAACCTCTGGCTCTAGCTCAAATGTTTTCTATATTAACTTGTTTATCCTAGTGTTTTAACTCTTCCCTTTACATAGCATCCTACTGTCTTGAGATGCATTTATATGTGTTTAACTATATGCAACCTTCAGGGTTTTGTGTGGGTTTATGGTCAGGTCCTGTAGTGATGTATTTCTTTTTTTTTACAGATATCTCCCCTGCTGAGCTGGATGCTCTTTGGAGGGAACCACCTTATACTTTTGGGGGAGCAAATGAGCACTTCTCAGGAAATGACATCATGACTCAAGGTGGAGTAGCGTACGCTGCACAAAACCAAATTTATATTATTATAGACCTGGGGTGCCGTTAAGATTCATGGGGCTCAGCATTTGTGGGGGGCCCATAGAGTAGTGGAGGGGGCCCAGATGGATACAGGTTAGAAGTTGTGAAAATGTCGTGTAAGATCTGCTGTATAATTAGAGGCACAGAAGTTGGGAGTCGGCTGTTGAAAGCATGTAAAGTTTCACTTTTCGTTTAATGCCACTGTAAGTTACGTTAATTATGGATGCCCCCCCCCGGCTCCAACAGATCAACAAGATACTGAATTTTATGAAGGGTTATGAAGGGTTACCTTTCACTGGGCCCATAATCGGTAGCAGTGCCCAGTTATAGACTCTTATGTTAATACAAATTACACTGTGAAGGTTATATGAGGAGGGGCTGTGCTGCTGCTCCATGAACTGAGGAAGTGTTTGGGACATCCTCTCTGCACAATGGAACAAACCAGGGGAAGCCTGTCGCCACTTTTCTGCACAAACTGGCTATTATATGCATCCATCTGGCTGATATTTATAGGTTTAGGCATTATTTAGATCCTGTTTGTGAGCTTAAAGCGAAATGTCATTGAGAACACATACTCCTATTCATACAGGTTTCATGTGACCAGATAGTGACTGTTTATTCTGAAAACAGAGATATTCATCTTGTGTCATTTGGTAACATTTCTAGGACAATCCAGACCAGAACTGGCGTAACTGCAGATAAGTTGAGACAGTCCTTTTGATGACCCTTGTGATTAAATTGTTTAAGTGTTACACACGTGTCTTTAACAGAGAGAGGATTTCAGTACAATCTACTATTTTGGACACGAAACAGCAGGTTTTTAAGTCCCCATGTCCCCCACCAGTTATTAGAACTGAAGAAGTATCTTGGATGAGAGACGAAACCCGTCCAGTTGAACCGAGAACAACTACTAAGAAGAATGATGACCTGGGCAAATGAGAACCTACACAGAAACAGGATGTAGTTTTGTACTTCACTGTGCATGGAAATAAGGATCGTTGTTGTGAGTGAGCCTCTTTTCTTCTGTTTCTCTTTTCAGGTGGAGGTGAGGAGGAGGATGGTCCAATGGTGGAGTCAGGGGAAGGAGGGGCAGAGCCTGACAGCTATTGGAAGAGAAAAGAAGCTTTCCTTAGAGGAAGTCGTGTATCGTTGGGAGAGAAATTCTCCTCAGGTGCATTTGAAGATGCTTTTAATCCCTCGACAGTGTTTTTTTTCCCCATATTTGCCTCCTTAACCAGTGGAATGTCAGACATAAAAGCACTTCCTATGCATATTATGTTTATGCATACCAATGGAACACATTTCCGTGTCTACTAATGTTTGACGCGCTCAGCAGTTTAGCTCCATCCATCACATTCCCTCAGGTTCATCCTCCCAAATGGATTTAAATGGCCACACTGAGAGTCCAGTAAGAGGCCTAATAGCCTTGTTATTTCTCTGGGGACTACCATTTTGCTAACAAAGCATCTCAATGAAATATGAGCTTTCGTAGAAAATCTTTAATAACCACTTGAAAGTTTTGTCTCCTTGTCAAAAGTATTTCATTCTTGTGTCATTTTTCTTTTTAATTCCAGTAGTTTCAGTGAAAAAATGCACCTGTATCATGAACCTACTGAAGATAAAACTGAGGGAGCTGGTCTCTATAAAAACATTCTAAATGAATGGGAAAAGGATAAATATGGATGTAGATGTTTAACTGGCTTAATCAGGTTCTGTTTTGAGATGCTTTTAAGGAACATTGTTGATTATATTTTTAGTACCTTTGGATCCTTTGATGGTGTTTTATAAGTATGTTGTTAGTTTAGTTTGTATGGTCTTACATATGAGTTTTACTGTGTTTTATGTTTTTAGCATAGATGTATGGATGAAAGCTCTAAACGAACTAAAATTGTAAAAAAAATTTCCCACTTTCATTGTAATAAACTAAAACATTTCTTGTCTTAGAAATTGCTCTGTTGTTCACTGGACGGAGGCGCTCCAGTGCAGATCCTGACTGGGTTTTACAGGAGGCATTACGCACCAGACTGCGAGTGGTGGAAAGCAACAGCCAGGACGTCATCCAGCTCTTTAAAGTGAGTGGAAGTGAGACTAGACATGACTGTTTTATCCAAACCCAGTGATATCATAACAAACAATAATGTGCATTTCAATATGAGGCCATGGCTGCAATCCTATACTGTGTGTATTGTGCAGGATTTGTAGTAATGGATGGATACTGTGTTAGTGAAACATGAGCCTTTGTTTCTGCAGGACTTGTCTGCACGTCTGGTGTCTGTCCACGCCGAGAAGGATAGCTTCGTACTTACATTCAAAACTGTGGAGGAAATCTGGAAATTCTCAACTTACTTAGCACTGGGTAAGACTTGTTGGGAACATTGTGGATTACACTTAGATTTCCGTGATGGAATTTTCTTATTGATTTTATCCCTGCTATCATCATTACAAGTGACAGTGTTGTATGTGATAATTGTCTGCTAGTTATTAGTTGATGATTTTTATGCAACATTAGCAGGAATACTTACATTTTAGCTGGATGTACTCTTTTTCAGGTTATGTGGCTCGCTGTTTGGAGAACTTCCTATGTGATCAGACGTTCTGGTTGGACCCAGAGCTGCTCAGTGACTTGGAGATAAATGTAACAGTGGACGAGGAACATCTGGCCACGCTCTATTTGGGGCTTTTACTCCAAGAAGGTTAGTGATGCTGAAAAGTGAAAATAAAATACCTGTAAACATCAGTAAAAAAACAGTTTGTGAGCATTTCTTTACTTAGTTACTGTACTTTTATCTGTACGTTAGTCTACACCAGGGGTGTCAAACATACAGCCTGCAGATGATGACAAGTCCAAATTTTCTTCTTGGTTTAATGTTAAAAAAAAAAAGCAAAATTACACAATAAAATGTGAATAACGTTTCACCGATTTTAGCTTCACACCACTGTCTTCCCAACCATTTTTGAATTAATTTTAAAATTACTTTATTTGCTTTAAATGTCTAAATGGTCTTGCCCCAGCTTACCTCTTTGAGCTTCTGCACCCTTACACACCCAGTTGATCTTTCAGGTCAGCTGACCAGCTGCTCCTGAGGGTTCCCAAAACGAGGTTGAAGCTTAAAGGGGACCGAGCATTTTCTGTCACAGCTCCAAAACTAGGGAATGAACTGCCACTGCACATTAGACAGGCCTCCTCACTGTCTAATTTTCTTAAAACCCATCTCTTTTCTTTGGCTTTTCACACCACATAGGTTGTTGATTTTATATGCACAGATATTTTATCTATCTATCTATCTATCTATCTATCTATCTATCTATCTATCTATCTATCTATCTATCTATCTATCTATCTATCTATCTATCTATCTATCTATCTATCTATCTATCTATCTATCTATCTATCTATCTATCTATCTATCTATCTATCTATCTATCTATCTATCTATCTATTTGTCTGTCTGTCTGTCTATTTATTATGTTTCATTGTGTTTTTATCTTAGTATTTTATCTTTTATTATGTTTTTATTGTGTTTATTTTATTGTACAGCACTTTAGAAACCTTTGTGTTTCTTTAAATGTGTACTTTATAAATAAAAATAGATTGGATTGGACTGGATTAGATTGGGTTGGACTGGATTGGATTGCACAAACAGAACCTGAAATGTCTTAGAGAATTTTAACGATGTTATGCCTGTTACTAAATGTTTTATGCAATAATGTTAATAATAAAAAGACACATAACATTGTTGAAATTGCACTCTTTCTTCTTGAGAAACTTCTGGTTGTACTTGGTTGTTCAGGTTATTCACATTTTCATAATGTGATTTTACTTTTTTCCCACACTAAAACAAAAAGAAACATTTGGATTATTATTTGTACGTTATTATTCTATTATTTTACTGGTTCGGCCCACTCGAAATCACATTAGGCTGAAGTAAAACAAGTTTGATATCCCTCCTCTACTCTAAACTCTAAGATTTTTCCACTTTACAATTTTTGAAGCCATCATCAAACACTTGGATCTGCCCTTTGTAACTGCACGAGAAATGAGCATCATTTGACCCTATTATTTTTAATTCATTTTTCTTTGACCCCAAATTAACATTAAGAGAACCTTGGCTGCCACATATTAGATCAGAAACATTTTAATGGACACCTTACTCATGTGCTTTAATCTGTACAGCTACTTTTCTATCACAGACTTCTAATTAAGTCAGCATGATGGTCCCATCTTCATCTATGACCACAAGGGCCCTTTGTATTCTAGAGATTTTACAATAAAATTAGATTAGATTTGGTACAGATCGTGCAGATCCAGATGCCTGGATTTAAAATCAAGTTAAAACCAAGCATCTGTACATTTCTGTTGCAGAATTTTAACAGATTTCTTTGATTCTTCTCACGAATGAGAAAATTATTGTCAACAAAAAAATAGTACTATAACATTTTTTGCTTTCAAGAATGTACATTGATTTCCCCCTCCTCCTGGGCTACACAGATATTATTTCTTTTTCCTTGAACATTCCCCATGGGTAGAAAGCTTCATGGAAATGTATAATAGTTCTGCAGTGCTGGCAAATAGCGAGGGAGAATTACATTAACTTAATAGGGGGATATAAAACATCCATCATTTGCCAGTGACTGAATGAGGGCGCAGCAGCTGTAGCAGTTTTGCTGATCTTTAACTTAAGTACATTAACTTTTATCAACACAAACACACTGACTGAAAACACTTTAGGTGTCAGGTTTATGCGTTCTTCGTTGTATGTGCATGTTTATGTGCGGGCAGAGCTTGTATCCACCCGCTAATGCATGTTCCCTTTTTTCTTTTCAGGATCCTTCTTTGCTAAGGCGTTATTCACAAGAAGTGATAAGAATGAGGAAGAGGAAGAACAGCTGTCATTTACAAAAAATGATCTTCTGATGGTAAAGGACACAGGGCAGGACAACATGTGGGAGGGTACCATGCTCGCCACAGGAAACCACGGCCTGGTCCCAGTTAACGCCATGCAGCCCCTGCCTTACCCCTTCTACCAGTGAGTGACCCAGCATTCTGCTTCGATCACAAACTCCTTGATTGGTTCTGTCAACCAGTGTACGATTAAGCACGTTGTCTTGTCACAACTTTTGGATGAATGAGCAGGGCGGCACTACAGATCATTTGTTCATTAGTTGGCATGGTTTTGCTAAAGCGACACTTCCTGTTTGGCCAGATGGTTCCTGAGGAAGTACCCAGGCAGCGCTGGATGCTCACCAGCAGAAAAGGAACTGTTCGAACATCCTATTGGTAAAGCCATTCAGCATGTAACACATCTACCCACATGTACACAAACAACATAATGATACAATACAATATAATACATATGAAACACTAATCTTCCTTTAAGTTACTTATGTTTTACTCACATGGAGGCAGCTGGAAATCTGCATCTTTGCATCACTCATCTACAGTGACAAACCTGAAAATACTACTCCTCCATCTCCTTAGTTCCCGATATCTCCTTATGATCTTTCTTAGTTGGTCTTTACACTGTGTTTTGATGTGTTTTCACAGCATGCACCACCTCAGATTGCACCACAGTAAGCCAGTGTTTTCAGCTGAATAGCTCTGACTGTCTACCCACTGCACAACAAATATAAAATAAAGTTTGTCATGAGCTGGAGGACAGGGTGGAACCTTTAACAACCAAAGATGGACAAAAACACAACCCTAAAGTAATTCTAAACTTACTGCCCTTTGTGCTGGAAAAAAAAAAAAAAAACTGTTTTATAATGTGTTTACCAGACATTTAATCAGGTGTTTTATGGTCTAGGTGTTTGTGGGTAGTTTAGTTTTGAGATAATTTGAGTACTTATTTAGGGACAAATTTATGTGACCTAATGACCAATGCTTAGTTCCTATACATTTAAGATTAGACTAAAATTCCACATTACAAGTCCACATTGTGCCAGTTATTGCAGTATTGAAATTTCCAGTAGTTGTTTAATTTCTGTCTTTATTATCTCCCTTTTAGTTTAGTTTTGTGAGTATTTACATACATAGATAATGTCAATTTTAGCCTTTTAGTTATTATAAGTAAAGCTTTGATTTCTATCTTAAAAGTAAGATTTGAAGAATACTTGACATCAAATACGATTTACAAAATTGAAAAAAAAAAAAAAATCAGTGCAAAGTCATTTCATTTTACTCCTCACAATGTCAGTTGAGGAAAGACACAAAAATGCTGAGAAAGCTGATTTTACTATTCTGTTTTTTTGTTCATGTTGCATTGTTTAATTTAGTCTTTAGTTTTCTAAAGCTTTTATATCAGCTAACAACATTGTTTTCCACTGCTACTTTTAGTTTTAGTCTTAGATTTTATTAGTTCTAATTGCCTTGTATTGTTACTTCTACTTGAGGGGAGGAGTTAGTGTGATTTTCTGATCCACTGCCATAACAGTGTTTTTGGGAAGTCAGTGATTTCACTGTTGTAGGAAGAAAAGACCAAGGATTATGTAATCAAACGAATCCACTTCCTTTTTACCGGAACACATACCAGAGTACAATCAATACTAATATACTTATGCACACACTATAAAAATGTAGCTCCACTCTGTATGTGCAGACAAATGACTGGTAAGAATATATCAGGTATATATTCTACACATAGATCTCACTAGTCTTGTTTTCCTCATCTCACACCTCAGTGACAGGGACATGTGTGGCAGTGGTCGACTACACTCCAGTGGGACAAGAGGAGCTCCAGCTGAGTGAAGGGGATGTAGTGGAGATCCAGGGTCTGCTCATCCGGGGTCTGGGTGTGTTCATAGGAACCCACACATCCACAGGACACACTGGCTTCGTACACAAGGCCCACGTCAAACCACTGAGCACCACACCTCTGTAAGAAGCTCATTTTTTCAGTATTATAATGCACAGCGTGGCTTAAATTATCACCTGATGATGAGATAAAGCAGCTTATCTCCATCTAATATTTGGTACTTGATTTTTACAGTCTGATCATTTTTGTGAAAATCTATTTAGTGTATCTGCAGACTGGTCAGGGTGCATTGGCAGAGATGGAGAAACAGCTGACATTATAATACTGGCTTTGTTTCCTTTGCGCAGAGACAGACAATTGGTCTTTCTGACGGAGGAGGAGAGGGCCAGTCTGGCTCAGGTCAACCCGTGTAGCCCTGAGCCAAGTGACAGCGATCTGCTGGAGAAACTTTTCTCATCTGACATCAGCTCTGTGTACAGACTAGGTAAAAGAACAACAAGATTGAGTGTTTTATGATGTGGAAGGGAAGGGTTGGAAGATGAACCAGAGCTGTAATATTTGGTTTGATATGCAGCTCCTGTTTGTGCCTAAATAGAGGCAGTTTTCTTAAGTTGAAAACTGTGTAAGATCATTTCTGTTTTTTGTTTTGCAGACAGACTGGATGAGTCTGACTTCATGTACATCAGGAATCGACCAAAACATGGTAATTTTTCACAGAATGCTGATGTTTACAGCAAAACTGCAAAGTCCAGACAGTATCATAGACAGATGGCTTCATTAACCCATAAACACCCAGCGGTACTTCTGTGACAGTTCCCAAATGAATTTGAACTATTTTCAATCTTTCTTAAGTGCTTTCTCACCATTTATTCTAATACTATCCTCTATATTTTGCATTTTTAAGTGAAAATCAGATATTTTCCTATATTATTTCACTGATCATGTAGCTGTTCATAAAAGCTCAGATTAAAGTTGAAGGTTATTATATCAAAAACAGAGAAAACTGAAAGAAAATGGGACTTTTTCAGTAAAATATATCATTAACTTAGCATAAACCAAGTCTCTCCACCAAACTCCTTTGGTTTTACTGATGAATCAGTGTTGCAGAAGATGACAGTGTCTCCACCTCCACTATGGAGCCTCTGGACTGATGACCATGAAAAGATGAATTATTTATATTTATTAATAGGATTAGTTGCTCAACAAGTATTTAACTTTTTATAGCAGTAAATGATTTTGGCCTCTGGTGGATGTTTGGGTCTTCATGGGTTAAAGCTTAACTGTTATCTCAGCCTTTTCACTCTGTCCTCATACACCCTCTTCTATATTTCACAGATCATAAGGTCTCTGCAAGTGCCCGACAGAGCCTCATGTCAGAGAAGAGCGGAGGGACCCCCCCATACCAATCCTCACCTCGAGCCTCGGTCTCTCACTCCTCCCCTCGTCTGTCCTTCTATCATTCCTACAACCCACTGCCACGGGAGGGAGAGCGTTTGTCCTTTACTCTGGATGACACTTTCAGAGAGCTGGATGAGTTCCAGGAGGATCCGCCTCTGTTCTTGGAGGAGAACAGCTGGGATGGGGAGGAATCTGAACTCAGTGACCCTACACTGACCCTGCTCAACCATGAATGTTTCCAGGTCAGAACAGTCGCAAATCAGGACTTAAAGTGTTGAATACTTTATTAGGGAAACAAGTTCAAGCCCACATTTTATTGTTTCATTGCATTTCATTGCAATGATTTCCTTTCCTTTCCTTTCCTAAAAAAACTGTCTTTTTAATAAAAATGGTTTTCTTTTACATTTGATGTTGACAAAATATGAAATAGTAAATAATGTCCAAGCACATCTCTCAAACAACTGATTGTGATGTCATAAAGTGAACCACATTGTGTCTCAGTGCAACTCCAATTAATTTTCATCCTGTGTTTTAACACATTCAGACTGTCAGGAGGTGTTTGTTTGTTATTTGTGGCAGGAGGACTTCCTGCCTCTGTACGACCTCCAGCATTCTTTCCTGTGGGTGACCTTCAGCGGGAAAACTGAGGAGGAGTTATCAGGGCATCTAGAAAGTGTCAGAGAGTGTGCAAAGAGGATGGGCATGCACTGGGCCCATCGACGGGCCTGCTTTCTCTTAGGAAGAATCTGTGCCAGAAAACTAAAGCTCTCACAGGTTTGTGGATAAATTTTTTATCATTTAATTCTTTAATTCTCCAGGGATTTAAACTAAGCTCTATAGTGTAACAAGTAATACACTGAAAGCTCTTTGTAACTTACCCTTAAAAGATGATAAACAACCTGAAATGATGTCAATGAATATTCTGTTTCAAAGTCCTGAACGGACTGTTTGAGACCGGCTCTTACACTGTTAGTCTCTTCTTCTCCTCAGGCTCGTGTCTACTATGAAGAGGCTCTGAGTGTCACCGTAGACAGTTTTTCTGATACGCCACTCCTCGTTGCTCTCTTCACTAACCTCACAGCTGTTTACTTGAAGCAGCGGATGACAGACAAGCTCCCTCAGACCCTCGAGAAGGCCAGTGCCCTGCTCCTCTGTCTGCCCAACCATAAGTTCACCTCCGTGGATGAGGTGGAGCTGCTCAAACTACTCCTGAGAAGATCAGTGGTAATGGGGGACAAATACCTGGAGGCTCGTGTTTGCTACCTCATATCCCACCTCTTCCTGGACCTCAGGAAGACAGACGACGCCCTGCCTTTTGTTGAGAGACTCCAGTTCCTCTCAGTAACTATCACTGCCAATGATGGGCAGCCAATAGCTCCCTTGGACCTTAACTGGCTCTTGAGCTGGCTCTATCACCGCAAATACATGCCTTACTTAGCACTGGCCTCTCTGAGTCTGGACTCCAGGCAGGACCACTCCCTTCATGAAGCTTTTCAGAAGATTGAATTATTTATCAGGAACTCTGTTCGTCTTAACCCATGCTGGAAGGAAGGAACCTCCCTGTTCCCTGCCCAGATTGTGGTTTACCTTCAGCATGCTCTGCTCATAGCTGAGCAGGGAAAAGACCTCAAAACCCAAAGGGATTTGTGTTTGGGCTTGGCCTCACTCTACCAGCAGTACGGTGCTCTGGTTAAAGCAGTACGCTGTGCTCAGCAGGCCGTGGAGACAGGAGGGCACATCAATGAGGAGGAAGGCTTTGAGGCCTCTGTTCTGTTTGGCTGGCTGCTGGTGTTAACAGGCCAGGCTGAGCAGGCTCATGGTGTCCTCCAGCCACTCCTGACATCACTCCAGGTACAGCAGTCATCCAGTTTCATCAGGCAGAAATGAGGGGAAAAAATGACGGAATTTCAAAATCACACCTTCTTCTTAAGCTCATTCTTCACTGTCTAAACGTTGACTGAGTATAAAGGTAGCAACATAGTGGTGTTTCATGATGCTAAAGACAAAACAAAGCCTTTGTAATAAGCACAATTTACTTATTTTTTATCTTATTTCTAGTTTTAAGAAATCTACTAAAGCAACATTTGCTTACCCCATCAGTAGATTTTTTTCCCCCTTGCTTAACAGTCAATTTTTTTATGTTAAACAATTAAAACAGAGCCAAGAGGAGGTTCAGAGGTCTTGTTTCTTCTTTGGGTCCAAAAAACCTCCAAGTATTAACATCTAAATCCTTTTAAGAATTGTGTCTTTTGATGTGGTTTCATGTCTTGTCTTCTTCTACACCAATATCAACACTGTACATCTCTTTTTAGGGTACAGACAGTCCCACTCAGAGAGGAGTTATTCACAACCTCTTGGCTTTGTGTCTGAGACGACAGGGCCACATCTCAGAGGCAGGTTGGCATCTTCAGTCAGCCTTGATAATATCCAGAGAAAGTGGAAACCAAAGGAACCAGGCCCTGGCACTGGCTAATCTGGGCTGCTTGGCACTCGATGTTGGGGCATCCCGGATAGCAGAACGCTTCCTGGTCAGGTCAGATAACTGCAATTTAACGGAAAACATCCTTCAGTGAAACTCTTCCAATAAATGAAGAAAGAGTTTACAGAACAAACAGGTGTTCATTTGTGTTTTGATGCTTTTACCAGATCTCTGCACCTTTTCCTGGAGCTCTGGGAAAGCCCTACAGATGAAGAGCATGTTCAGACCTACCTTTGGCTGGGGAGGAGCTACAAAGACAGGGGGAGGAGTCAGGACATGAGGGCCTGTTATGAAATGGGTTTACTTATAGCACTCCATGCCAGAAACTTGCACAGTAAGTCGACATATTACATATAATTACCTTAAACACAATATGAGCTAAAGCTAACAGTACCTCTGCTGATTGACAGATTCACGTTTTTCAAGATAAACCTACAATACTTAGAAATATTTCACCTCCAGATCTATTTGATATCTAAATGTGTAAATATATGGCAAACATACGGAGTGTGGAAAACATTTTACACTTTAGAATAAAATCCATCAGTGCTCTCTGGTGGATAAACATGTATGTGCAACAGAAAAGAGTTTTGTTGCATTTTTCTCAGGTCAGATGGTGGTGGCCAAGGTGCTGAGTCGGCTGTATTCTGACATGCTGCTGTATGGTCAGAGTATTGTCTACTATGAACACTGCGTGTCAGTGTCCAGAGAGCTGAAGGACAAGAGGCTGGAGGGGGAATATCTGGAAATCCTCAGCAGCCTCTACCTTTCACTCAATACTGAGAAGTGAGTTTCTGCTTCATCTTATCCCCGGTTTCTGTTTTTTTGGGGAGTTTTTTGTTACAACTCAGCCTCAGTCAGTCAGGTACAGTCTAAATTCTGGATTTTGTTACGCAGATCATCTCGTAAGTCTCTGGATTACACCAAGCAGAGCCTGAGGATTTCTATAGACCTGGGAAAGAGAGAGGAAGAATCAGAGACTTGGCTACAGGTGGGACGCATCTACTACCTCATCCAGGAGGACGAGCTAGCTGACATGTACTTACAGGTGAGGACAGTGGGGAAGCATTTTGCTCATTCACAAACTGAATTCATTGTATATAAGCTTTTCTAAGCCGCCATAGAGTTAAATTATATCCCCGCCCTCCCCAGAGGATGGAGTTAGGGTATAATTCCATCTGTCCCTCCGTCCGTCCATCTGAGATTTTTGTCCATCCCATTGCTCGGACACTATTCACCCGATTGCTGAATTTGAATTCTGGGATTTATTTTTTTTTATTTTTTTTTTTTTTACAAATTTTTGAAAATTTCAACTTATAATTTTTGTCTATTCCATTTCTCGGACACTATTCGCCCAATTCTTTCTAAATTTGACACATGTTTCTTACCATTAGGAAAGGTGCAGTGCACAGTTGGATGGCTGAATTTCAGTTTTGGTATTTTTTTTAAATAGATTTTTTTTTTATTTTAAACTTCATTTGTCTAACTGACATTATTCACCCAATTCTTTTTAAATTTCACACACATGTTCTTTACATGTACTTTTCTCCAATTTTTTTCTTTTTTGTTTACTTGAAAATGTTTCAAAAAGATTGACAGTTACGACTCAACATTCATCTCTGGGTATCAGTGAGCAGGAGGGGCAAAGTGTTGTGTGACGGGATGGAGGTATTAGTAAGTTCTGCTATACTTTTTCACTTGTTCACTGTTCTTTGAAATATTCCATAATCAACAGGCTGCGGTGAAGACAGCCCTGAGGATGAATGACTCCCACTTTGCCATGAGAATCTACGAGGAGGCAGGAGACGTTTACTTTAAAGGTCACAGGAACAGGATGGCCTCGCTGCCTTTCTACAGAGTATGAAAACACTGATAACACACATGTTTTAAAGCTTTAAATTCTTGATATGTAAACACTTCTTATCTCATTTAACAAACATTTTGATGTTTTGCTTCAGGATGGCAGTTTGCCATTCGCCCGGAGCGTCAGAGACATCTATTCAGAGTTCCGCTTGTTGAGTAAACTGACAGAGCTGTTGATGAACCATGGGGAGCAGGAGGAGGCTCTGCAGTACGCAACCCTGGCTGTTGAGGTCGCCACCGAAACAGGTACTGATAAGGAGAAAGTGAGCAGAATTACAGCCTTTTCTTCTGTATTGTAGTGTATATGCAGCTGCAGTGATAACCGTGGAGCCAGTTTATGACCAGAAACCACTGTTGTTTTTGTTTAGGTGTTCGACAATATGAGCGGACAGCCTACCACCGGCTGGCTACAGTCTACTACAACCTGCAACAGTATGAGATGGCAGAAAACTACTACCTCAAGTCTTTGTCTTTCTGCCCACCCGTGCTGCATCACCCTACAGAGGCTCGCTACTACACAAAGGTGTACAGCAGACTGGGCAATCTCACACTATACAAGCTTAAGGTAAAGTATACACAAACACAGCTGACACCAATACAGCATTTTAAGTACACCGTCATTTGAGCTGCAAAGTACAGTGTATAATCAGTAAAGGCTGCAATTGAAAGGTTCACTGTGTGCATGTGGTTTTGGAGAAAAGTGTATCATCAACACACATAACATGAAAGTTGGCATTTTTTTCATTTTATTCATTTTGTATTTTTTTTACTAGTTCAAGCATAAATATGCAATTTTTTTTAGTCATATGTGCTTTTCCTTTATAACCAAGCACATAGACTCAACTAACAACTTCAGCTGCAATAGTGTCCACAATAATTCCAATATGACATTTTTGACCAGTTGTGCAGCCCTAACAAAATATGCTCCATAAATTTGTAATGTGAATGGATAATCTGCAATGATAATTTAAAATAACATGATTTAAACCTGAATTAATGTCAAAATTTATTTGAATGTTGTTTTTTTGCTCTAAAAATAAAAACAATTACATTAATATCCAATCCAGCTTTATTTACAGTGCACTTTAAAACCACCATAGAGGCCCAAAGTGCTATACAGAAAAAAAAAAAAAAAAATTATAAAATACCTCATAAAATACATAAAACATGTAACACAATTTTGTTTTATTTATTTATTGTATTGTGTATTTGACAGGGACATTGTGCAGTCATATGATTGTACCAAAGTAACTAATTTAATTTTGTACTAAGTAACTAATTTACATCTGCAGTCCCTGGGCAGGTAAACAGACAACAGTGAATGCAGAATATAAAAACAAGACATTACATAAAACAGTTGACAGATAATTTAAAAATGAAGCATAGATACAAATAAATATAATACAATAAATACAATACTAACAATGTAGTCTAAAAAATATATATAATCTGTACAAAGCATACATATTGAACAGATATAGTATTAAAAATGTTAAAAGGCTCTGATGTAGTTATAGCAGTGTTTTTAAAAAGATCCAGCCCTGAGTGCAATTCATTAGTGCAAAAATAAATGAGCTAAAGCACCTAATTATGGTTACAGTTTTGTGTTGATTTTAGCCAGAGGTTAAGTTGTTTTTTAAGCAGTGCAAAGCTGTCAGATACTCTGATATCACTGGGAAGGGAATTCCATTTCCCCACCACTTTTACACAAAACACCGACAATAAAATACATAAATACATGAAAAAGAATAAAATGCTCAATTTGCATGAACCAACATATAAAAAACAAATAAAATCAACATCCTACATGGAGTCAAAGGGCAAAAAATGTGAATATTGCTGAACATCAGCTGAATCCATTGCTAGTGTTTTCTGAAAATGTTTTTTTTTTTTTTTACATCCCCCTCTCTCCAGGATGCTTTTGATGCAATGGGCTACTTCCATTTGGCTCTGGCAGCTGCCCTGGAGGATCAGGCTAACCCTGAGGCTCTGTATGTGGTCTACATGAAGCTGGCAGAGATCCACGGCCATCACATGCCTGATGCTCAGCTGTGCCAAGTGTACAGAGACAGAGCACAGAGTCTGAAGAGAGTTCTGGCTGGGGAGGAAGGCGCCTCTGTTGGTCAGGAAAACATGGACGGTGCAGATGCAGAGTCTGGCCAAAGGAAGGAAAAGGACTCCGGTTTGGGACAGACAGAAATGTTGAGAAATGGTATCTCCACTTCCATGCCTGAAGATGGTCACTGTCACCATGAGGTAGACCCAAGAACTTGTATAATCCACACAAATGCAGACGATGAATGTACAGAGAAAAAAGAAGATCCAGTTGTTCATCCTCCTGATACAGATGGGCCTTACGTAGATGCCTGTGGGTCTGAGACAGCGACCATCGCCAGTCATTCCTACAGTGACAGTATCTTCACCGAATCATTTGATACAGCGAAGGAGGAGATCACAGACTCCAGCAGCTCCACTGACACTTTACAAACTTATCAGAAACAAACAGACCAGATCAGGGACTCTGAAACTGATCACATTGTACCAGATCAAACGCCTGTTAATCACACAAGTGAACATGAAAATGATCATAAAGCAAAGCTTGATGCTGCCATTCAGGCGGAACAAATGAAAGAAAAAGATGCAGATTTGGACCTTAATCAGATGGATTTTATCCAAAAAGATGTCAGTCATGAGGAAAATCAATCTGACACTGACCAGACAGAGACTTTAAGCACTGTAAGTACTGAAAAATCTGTGGACAACTACAACTACACAGACAGAGAGAAATGTGAGACAACTGAAACACATGTAGACTTTAATGACGACTACAAATAGTCCTCTTTTGGCACTTTAGATTCTTTTTGACATTGACTGTCATGTGTTCATTGCACTGATCAGCAAAGCAACGTTCCAGGCACGTCACTCTTTATTTGTGCCTTTTGAGTAAAATAATGTGTCGTTATCAGAGAAAAATGAGCTAATTGTAATATATGTTTTGTACATGATTTTTTTGTATCTGTGGAAGATAGGTCTTAAAGGATAAAGAATGATATTTTGTTTGTTAAACATTGAGTCTTTTGTGCTTTTGTCAATTCAAGTATGGGAGAAGAAAAAAGTGTTCCTTCGTGCAAAATATAGAATTTTTGAAAAAGAAAAAAAGAAAAAGAAATCAGTAACATTTCCAAAAATCTGTGAATACAACCACAAATATCACAAGGTTGAAGGTGTGGAAAATGCAAACCTAAAAAGAAATTACTATTATTAAGGCTGACTTTGACTTACTTATTTTCTGTTTTGTCTAGTTACTGCATTTTTAAATACACATGCATTGCTGCAACACACAAAAGTTTGTGGCAGGGGTATTTTAAGGTAAATAATGATTCAATTACTTGAAAAAAACAATGTTATTTCAAAGAGGTAATTGTGATTTTGGTACAAAATCAGCATTCAGAAAGGGTCCAGTCCTTCAGGAGCCAAAGATAGAGGGTTGAGGACAAATGTGTAAGTGAATTATTGTTATTTTGGAAAATAATGTTCCTTAAATAGAGCTAGGAATGGATTTGGATATTTCACCGTTTACAGTATAGAACAGAATTAATAGATTCTCAGAAATTTCTGTGCACACAATATCCTCAGTCTGTTCATAGCGAGGACTTAAATCTGTAAAGCTGACTCAAAACTGTTAGTTAAAACAGGTAAAATACCATTTCTACCTTTTACTTTCATTTTAGTCAATATACAGTAATACTAATTTGATGCAGTGTTATAAGAGCCAATCAGTCAGTGAGACAGAGGAACACACTACAGGATAGTGTTTTTCAACCTTGGGGTCGCCTGGAATTCAAAAAGGGTCACCTGAAATTTCTAGTAATTGATAAAAACAAGAATAAAATTACTAATAAAATATTTTTAATGATTCAATATATATTTCATGATAATTAAAACACCACACTCTTTTCCTAGTAAAAATCAAGTCCAAATAAAATGCAGGATATAATATCTGAGAGGGCATGTCCTGATTGACCCGATCATGTGACTGTGTGTGTTGCCACGCTTCAACCTGCCTGGACACAGTCACAGTCAGAAGAATGGACCGAACAGAGAATGGAAAGATTTCTTCGCCTGCCTGACCCCACTAAAACATCTCCAAGTGAAATTGAGAAGCAGACACCAAAAAGGTGCATTATATACATTATTTAGCCTAAATGTCGTCTAAAATTAACTTTTATGTGCCACATAGTATAGCAAACTATACATGATCAAAAACAAATTAGTTTTAGCAAAAAAAAAATGTCTCAGTTTTGAACGTCTGGGGTCGCCAGAAATTTGTGATGTTAAAATGGGGTCACGAGTCAAAAAAAGTTGGGAACCACTGTTATAGAATGTTACTGTATAATAAAAAATTATAAGGCTGCCTCAACTACACATTGTTTCATGCAATAATAATCTCAGAGTGACAATGACACTGTCCATGAGTGTCTCTCTGTGCAGAAAAATAAGCCCCTTCACTTCATTGTTACAGCAGGAACAAATGGAGTGTTTGAGAGTTTTTCCAGAAAACATACTGGCTTCCCACATGAATGACAAAACTCTGAAACTTGTCTTCCTACAGCATAGACTAAACAAACTTTACACTGTTTGTACATCAGTCCACAACAGTAGGAAGGGTGTTTTTTTCTGTTTGTTTCAGAGTTCTATTATTTTCTCCTTTCTGATTTGTCCTTTTGTTAGTTTCTGCATGGCCACCATGCAGAAACAACAGAGGTACTAGATTTTTCTCCCATACTGTTGCCACGTCTTAAATGTACCACAAGGGTGAGCTATCATACATGTTTTAATCTTTCCCGTAGAGGCCGTAGTAATGATGCTGTTTCCCCATTTGCCCAGAGGTAGGCAGTAGTAGACAATGGCTGGTTGTGGCTGGTGTTACCAGAGCTGCTGCAGACAGACACTCACAACAGGTGAGAACGAGGAGAAAGAGGAAACGACTCTTCTCACCTGCCTCACTGTGGCATCCATCCACAATGAGCACAATGAGAAGCAGGTCTGACACTTTGGGAGAGAAAAGTGTGTCTCGTATCAATGGTTGAATTACAGTAATAAGATATCAACCACTCTATGTTTTATAGAAGTGGCCTAATGGAAAATGCAATTGAATCACCTGCAAGTGTGAAAGTTCAAGCAACACAAGACAAAAAAAGAACCAGCTAAGGATTAGACTGTCACCATGAGCCAGAACCAATGTTTGCATGCATGATCTGCATACTGAACAACATCGCTGGACTTCTTCCTTCCTCACACAAGCATGAGAGTAACACAAGTTCAAAACAAGTGCCAAAACAAGCACCAAATTGTTCTTCCTTTTTAAGTATTCCCAGGGTTACTCGTGAATAATCGTTAGGGACTTTATCTTTACAAGTTTATGCTGCATGCCACTAAATACTTCTGGAGAATCACAGAAGCTCATTAGTAGAAATGCACGCATTGAATTCTCATGCATTCCCAAAACCCTACTGTGTGAGGCCGATTTAGACTGTTAAATATTGAACAGTAACTTTGAATGTCTTACACAAACAGTCGGATTGCATTGACAAGAAAAAAACATTACTCTTAAACTTTCCTTGTAAACCATAGATAAAACAGCATAACCAGACATAGGTGGATCAGCTGCAGACTACAAAAGAATGCAGTAATATTATAATCTATTTTGGCCTATATTTACTGTAGATATATATTTTGTATTTGCATTTTCCATATTATGCAAAGCTGTTTATTATTTGGAGTTAATTATTTATTTCATGTTTCTTTATCAGTAGTCTCATTCATAATAATAATAATAATAATAATAATAATAATAATAATAATAATAATAATAATAATAACAGGATTAGATTTCTATAGTGCTTTTCAAGGCATCCAAAGTGCTTTTACATTATTGATCCATTATTCATTCACTCACACATTCTCACTCTGGTGGTGGTAAACTATGTTTGTATCCACAGCTGCCCTGGGGCAGACTGTCAGAAGCATAGCTGCCAATTCGAGTCAATTGGCCCCTCCAACCATGCATTCATACATCAGTGTGAGTGACACTGGAGGAAAGATGGGTGATGTGTCTTGCCCAAGAGCACAACGGCACATGACTAGAGCTGGATTCGAACTGCCAAACCACCAGATATTGGACGACCCGCCCTACCTCCTGAACCATGGTCACCCGAGTATAATGAACTATAATGTGAATTTCTTTTAAAATAATTAGAAAAGAAGGAAAATATCAATCCAATTTTATTTCACATGACATTATCAGATGGAAAAAAACAACAACTTAACAGAAAGAACAACAGTGTTAAGTGTTAAGCTAAAATAAACATTTTTTATTAGTCACATCATTATATTGACATGTCAGTGTCAAAGCTGTGGTAAATGCAGACAAACACTACTATTGTGTAGCAATTGTGTAACAAACACAGCAAAGTCATAGTTCTTGGGGAAGTCCCATGCAACAAATAACCTTTGAAGTATTTTTATAGACTGGAGTTTGTGTGTGTGAGTGAGTGTGTGAACAAAAGGAAACCTTAAGGACAACCAAGAAGCCCTTTTTAGGGAACTTTGGCCTTGGCATCACCACTGCACGCAAATGTTGTTTAGTGAAAAAGCAGACCGGTAAGAAAACAATCTACAGATAAGATTTCACTCTGATGATTATTTGTTCTTGCACAAATATGTGATTTGATCTTCCGGGAAAGATATGACTTCGGCGTACCTATATTTTAATGATCCAAAATGCAATGCACTATTGTACTCCAAAAATTTTACATCTCACATCACAGCAATCGCAAATAAAATTAAACAGTCTGGGTGTATCCGTTACTTCCCAAAAAGGAGTTTGAAACTGATATGACAGTTAAGGGTGTAGAGATCAGAAATAATTCTCTTTGAGTGACTATGAGGAAGTGTATTCATCATCAGTAAAATACCTGATCAAAGTTTATTATTATCATGCATTAGTTGTACAGTGGTTTGACAGTTTTACATGTTCAAATATTATAGTGTCATTGGCATCAAAGCTGATTCTGCTGTGCTTTAATATTAAGGACATACACTCACTGTTCCCTGTCCTTCTCTATCCTACTGACATAATAACTCTTCTCTGGTTACATTAACCTTTATTCCATTACTCCTGTGGCAGTTGAATGCGTTCATCACATCAGTCTCACATCCGTATTCCTCAGCACACATACTCACACTATCTTTTATCACGGGTGACCGGGGAGAGCGTCCTCCAAAGTATTAAAGAAAAGTTATTGTCTAAGGTTGAGTACTTCGCTTAAGATGATCGCACAGCAAACTGAAATTTTATCCATGCGTTCAGTCCGCTAGTGTCCACGGGAAGGTCAAGGTGAAGAAGTATAGCAGCTCACTCGTGATGAAAGTTTGTCCAGCAGGATTAACTTTGGTTTCACTCTGTACTGTAACTGAGACAAAGAGGGATTTTCAGCAGGAGCAGGTTCTCGTTGACAGTGTCCTAAATGTGTTGCTGTAAATACCTCGAATGTGACCTGATTCAATAAAGGCATCTTGCAAGTTAGCTGTGTTTGATCTGGTTTGAATACTTCTTTTCTTCTGCAATAAAAACTTGTATGCATGACATTTTTTTGATGTAGTTCCAAATAAAAAAACCTGTGCAGTTTTAAACCGGCGGCTTGTTAAACTAGAGGCAGGTTGGAAATGTACGGAAGCCGAGAACGGTTGTGCATTTAAATATTATTTTATGGTCGTTATCTCGTGATAATCACCAGATAACAAAGATCTTTTCATCGTGACAACAAATTAATTTGTACCATTAATTTCGCAATAGAGAACCATATATATACCACATCTCAGATATGAGCAGTTACCACATCCTTCACATCGCAGCCTTCAAGAGCTGCTGCTGACATTTGCTGTGCAGAACAGAACAGATATTCAACAACAACTTACCAGTAAGTTACAGTAACTATGTGAAAACAAACTTTGTTATGTTGAGATAACAAATTAATTTATTTCATTATCATGAGAAACCAAACTTTGCTATCTCAAAATAACAAGTATTTAATTCATTATTACGAGAAAACAACCATAAAATAATATGTAAATCCAGCTGTTCTCGGCTTCTATAGAAATGTTATTCGGACAAATTCAATAATCAAAATACAAAGGTTAAAAAGTTAATAGATTCAGAAACTACATGAATAATTCCTTGGCTTGCAAGACTAAAAACTGTAAAATAAATCAAGGAGTTTTATTGCTTTCCCCCTTTTTTTAGGGCTATAATGAGTAAACTACTGATAGAAAACAAAGTGGTCAAGTCCATTTCCATTTGCTCCTGCAGATGAAGCAGCAGTAGCCTGTGGTCCCGTAAGACGCCCATACTAACTATTTACTACTGGCCTGCGCTGTGTTTGAAATACAGTTCATAGCTTCCATTCACAGCCGTGTTCCTCTGTTGAGTCAGAGTTTACCACTGGATATTTCTTTGCCCACAGACACTAACCATAAGCCCATCAGGCTACACATACCAACACACCTAGACACACTTGTTAGTCTGTGTTCTACCAAGGCCTCACACTTATCTATCTGCATCACCATATTAGGCTTCTGTTTACTCAACTGACAAGTGTCGTTGCATCACATTTAGCAAACACTGAAAGAGAGTCACGTTAACAGACTAGTACTGATTGGGGAAACCTTACGATGATGGTGAACACAGAATTTACAGTTATTATGTTCAGGCAATAATGTGACACCTCTTGTGTTTGTGTTAAATAATCAGTGTTGGGAGTAAGTTAACCTGTTACCAAAGTAATGCATCACAGTAATGGATTACTTTTGCTGTAACCCAGTAGTGTAAGGCATTACTAATCAACTTTCAGTAATATTTTACTCAGTACATGTTCAGTAGTGCTTGTGGTACAACACACTTTTCAGCCATAATTTAATCGCTCAAATAAAAAAAACAGCAAGACCATGAGACCTTTAGGAATCCAAAATCCAGCAGGAAAGTTCTATTTCCTGTTGGTGTTCAGCCAATGGGTGAAGACAGCAGAAGACAGTCCATTGGCCATTACTTCATTACTAACCCTAATCCTGCTTTACAGACACTAGTTAGCATGATCCCTGTGATTAGCAATGACAAGATAAGATAACGATTCTATGACTAATTAGAATTCTGTATCAATTGCAGATTTATCTACCAGCGTCCTCTGCACTGTGTCTCCTGTTTGAACATGTAAAATGTTGAATAAGTGCAAGCTTTCCTGATTTGAACATTGTAGACTGTAGCGTTACTTGCTGAACTATCTGTCCGCATGTACTTTAGGGCGCAAATTTATGCATCCCAAGGCTCTCCTATCTCTGGTATTGGGGTTGGGTTCTACTACACACATGCCATTTATGTATGTAACTCAAAAGTTATACAGGAGTCACCTATCTGTTTACCTCTGTAAATTATATTCTCTTTCATCTATATATGTGTATTTATGATTTTCATATTTTGAGATCCAGGTTGGGTTGCCATTGGTTCTGGGGGGGGGGGGGGGGGGTATACTTTGTGTTTCACAAAATATTGTATCATAAACTGTGAATTTCGTTATTTTTTTTGTATTGTACTTTTGGAGACGCACAATGATAACAAATATAAAAAAACTGATCCAAAAAAAAAAGTAATACAGGAGTCATGTAATACATTACAATTCTGAGGCAGTAATATTGTAAGGTAAAGACTTACTTTTAAATAACAGTAACAAGTAATCTGTAATGTATTACAGTTTGGAAGTAACTTGCATAACACTGTAAATAATATATAACTTGTTAAATGTATCTTACTTGAGAAGCTCAGCCTTCAACTCAAATTGTTCCCATATGCACTATTTTAACAGTGAATCTGTATCAGTGACGCCTGTATCAGTGAGACTACTGCCGCGGGGTGAAATGTGATTTCTGTAGAAACACTGAAAAAACACTGAAAGACTGCAGAAGCAAACTGCACACTTGTAATAAATCAAGCCTAAAAATACAAGTCTTGCAAGTTAGAGCACATTATATTATACATTTATCTCATCCTACCTGTGGACGTTTTGCTTAAACCAAAGAGAAATGCTGCAGTGTTACATAAGGCATAAGAGTGGCTTTAATAACTTGCCAATACTTAATGAAGCTATCAAAAATACAATGCTAACCATTAAGAACACAATAAACTGGAGCTGGCTGCCTCTCTCCCAGTCAAATTGATTATCTTGCGGCAAATTATTACTGTTATTTTGTCAGATGATTGGGCTGTTTAGTGGAGGAAAAATGAAAGAGCTTGTGAGAGCTTTAAAGATGCTGCTCTGTGTAACTGAAATTCTCCCAGCAGCAACCAATGAACTCGGCATTTACAATACCTACCTGTTCTACATTGTGTAAGAACTACCCAAGCACAAAATTAAAGGCTTCGTGAACCCCATGGGAACTAAATCCAGAATTCATTTGTCAATATTGAAAACCAGAAGATGTAATATATGCAGTTTGTGGCCATGCAGTCAGCTCAAAGGAGTTGCTTCATACATACAAAAGAGTAAAGGGCAGCATTTTGTTACTTGCCTTTAGTAGATGCTGGGTCTCCGGGATAAAAGAAAAAGAAATAAAAGAACAACAGAAGCAGAAAAAAAGGGGCCATCTGAACCTTAAAGTGATTAACTTACTTGGAACTAAGCAGCAGGCACAAGAAAAATGTATGAGAGCAAAAGAAGAAGAAAGAAGAAACAAAAAGGAGGGAGTAAAGCAGCAAAAATAAAAAAGAGGAATGAGAAGAAGCATTAGAACAATAATTAAGGAACAGATGTGGATTTCTGTACCCACACGCTGGTTTTCATCTGTGTCCTGCAGTTATTTTTAGCTTTACATGCTGCATTAGAAATAACTTCATTATAATTTCACATCTCCCCTATTAAAACATTGGTATTTTGCCAGTTGATTTATTTGCATTGCATGTGGAATTAGCATGAATTTGTTGCATTAACCGCAATGTATTTTGTTGCCAAAGTCTCCATTACCTTAACAGGAAGACTTAAGGGAAACAGCTGATGTGGCACAATATAGGTTCTCCATCATCTAGGTTTGAGTCACGTAGACTGGAGCATAAATCAACTTTCACTGGTCAAATTCTGTTATACTCTGAGCATACATAATGTTGACACCAGAAAGGACACTGTGATAAAGGAGTAAATTTGCTACAGTTTAAGGTGATGATAAGAGTAGCAAATGTTACTCCTCGTATGTTCCGGAGGGTGAATTTGTTTTCGATGAGATGGGTTTTATTGCATTTTCTTTGGCCGTGAGCTCATCTTTGGAGATTAGACTTGCTTTTCTAACCTCAGGTCAGGTGGTGCTAGTTTTTCAGACGAGAGGACAAGCTTGGATTTGAGATGAGCCCATGTGTGCGCATACGTCAACAAGCTCACAAACACACACACACGTAGCACATGGACACACATGTACATGCAACTGAGGCCCTTGGGACTGAGGGGACCGCAGACATGGTGGTGCCTCGGTCGGGGTAGTCATCGACGTACCAGGGGACTTATCGATCTATCAGAGACAAAGTTTTCACATGCTCACACCCTGCCTGTATTATGTCACTGCTATGATTAACATTAACATCCCATACCAAAACAGACCTTCTATCCAGAGTTTTCCCTTCAATTTTTTTTTCAGCTGTAACTCAGACGACATGGTAGGTCTAGATATGGGAAAATATCTTTCTCCTAAGGATCTAAATCCATCCTGCATGTCCTGACATAACTGTGCATGCGCTTATATTCAAATGTTTTTTTTGTTTGTTTTTTTTTTTCAGAACATAGAATTGGTCATCCAGCCCACAGTGGATGTGGCAGATCTTAGAGACTCAAGTCAACGCACACCCCCATGGATCTGGCTCGGTGCACGTCTAAAACCCCTGAAAGACCCGGGGCACTCGATACGACTTAAAGTGAAAATGCAATCTGATGCTACAGGGGAAAACTTGAGCTTTACAGCATGGGAGAGTGAGGGCAGTGGAGAGCACATGAGTGCAAAAGTGAATAGGTCTTAGATGTTCCTGTGATATCGCTGACATTCAACACTGAAATTCAACTGTAAAGAGGGAGGCATGAATAATGAGTTGATTAAGAGCTTTTAGACTGTTTACATAGTCATGAGTAGTTTTAGGGCTGGCACTTCAACGTTTACAGTAGTGCATGGGCTGCATAATGGCTCTCTCTAATTGGAGAGAATGACTAATGGGAATGGATAACACTCCCATCCATCTTCACAGTATATTAAGTAAAAGTCACAGTGAATCAGTTCTAACGTAAATATTCTGTAACACCTGTCGGTATTTGTGTACAAACTGTGAGAGAGCTGAAAGATAGAAGATAAAAAGGCAGATATAGTTTAATAGACATATGACTTGCGACATGGTTATACTTAACCACTCCATTGTTCTGTGACCTCAGTGTATATCCTTCCATGACCAATTGAATCCACAGTGTTTTTATTACAATAATATGTTTCTGTTCATCGCAACATGAACAAAGTAGTCTGTCATGCAAAACCTATTAGGTACCATATGTTCTTTGCTCAGGTCCTCTAAAGGTTTTAATCCTCTTTCAGTTTTGGCTTGAAACAAACACACCCCAACGTGGCTTGGTGCCAAACACATTTTTATTGCTCTATATTTTCTCTACTGTCCTCCTTTGGGTTTCTGGAATAGAGTTAGGTGCTTTGTATAATCTATGATTACTTGTATCTAGGCAGACTTGCAGTTTCAAAACAAGAACGGAAAGATTTTTTTTATAATATCCAGATCTCTGTCCTGTCCATCATTCCATCTGGATCACATGCTGGATGACTGGTTTTCCCATACTGAAATAGCCTAAACAGTGTAACATGCACTGATGCACTAAGAATGTTCAGAAATGATTCCTCGTGAGAAGAAAAAAGAGGATGGATTGTTCACTTAGACCCAAATTTCTCACATTTTAATCAGCTGAGCTCAGAAGACACTTCAGTTAAAATAAAATGTTAAGGCGTATTCTTCAACAAAAGACAAAACAGACAAAAACAGAGCAACACGTCAATGAAGACAATACAGGCATAATTTATTTCAGTACGAATGTTACAGCACATATACTTGCACTTTTCATAAATAAGACACTACACCACATATTGTAACAGGCTTCATTAAATAATGGCAGTAAGTTGTGCGAAAATAGCTTGCAAAAGAAACATTTAGTAAACTTACAACTGAGTGATGGCTTTTTCACTCTGGCCACAAAAAAGTTCACATATATAGGTTTACTTCTCATATGATGGCTGAAGCTATTTTTAATTGTCATAGAGTCACATTTAAACATCAAATTATCAGAATAGTTCATCTCGAGCAACATCTATACTGAGACTGTGTAGCAGTCATTTCTCATGACTTTTCATTTTTAGCCTCAAACAGGAAAAGGAACTTCCGCAAAAACTTTAGAGTAGAGGTGAACAGTAAAACTCCTCAGCCATGAAAGGTTGATAGTTGACTAATGCACATGTGGTTTAGTTTTTCTACATATGTCTTGTATAAAACATAGCTGTACAATGCTGCTTAAGGTCGGTGAGAAATCTAAATTAAATCAGATGGATTTGTTCTTGTGGGCCAAACTGTGATGAAAGAATGGAGAATTAAACCATCTGTCAATGACATACCATACATGGACATTAAGATGTCCAAGTAAGATACACGGACTTTAAATTATTGTGCATTAAAACATATATGTGTCACATTATTCTTTAAGACTTGAGCTAGAATTGTAGCAAATACAAGTGATTCTGACAGAACAGCATCTACTGTCAAAGAAACCTATATTTAAGCAGAATTGTAAAACCAGGTGTCTCATGAGACTCATGTTTTAGTAGAACTGAATGTACACTACATGCATCAGGATGACACACTGTGTTTCTTTTTCAAACCATGAGCTGTGCTTGGAATGTTGTGGCGTCAGGTAATCATCGCAGAGTCATTGCACATATCTGTGTTGTGTCCTCCAGTGTAGGAAGGCACAGACATGAATTACATTCCTTATTATACAAGTGTATTGATGAAACAGTAACCATTAATAACTCCAGGACAGCCGAGGTGCAAGGAGAGGCCATTGCCAGGAGGGAGCACTGTGGATATATAGTTTGTAACCAGTTCCACATAGGCTCAAGCAGATTGAAAGGGACGGGCATCACAAGTTCACAAACACATCACCACAATTACAAAGTTGACATGCAAGCGATCATTTGTGAAATGCATGTGGAAATGACACTTTTTTTTTAAAAGTCAGACCTGAAAATGTGATTATGTATTTAATTTAACAATGACTAACAGATACACTGCCAGTGCTGCGGTTGTTGTGAGTTCATGTTTATATATGAAAGTCTTGGTCTAGAGTATCTATCATGTGCTTTGCTATACAGTGAAAATGCAGAAAAACCCTGGAGAACCTTTTGTTGTGACATTGACATTCACCCCTGCTTATACTTAGCTGTAAATCGATGAGAAACAGAAAAGAACAACATACTGTTTGTCTTTGATGACACCCTGTTTATATCGGTTCTTAAGGTCTGTGACAGTGTGAACTAAACCTTGCAATACAGTACACAGAGATTCGCCTGAAGGAACAAAATTCACAGTTTTCGCCAGTGTCAGCTGACCCAACCCCAGAAGCAACACCACATGCAATAAACACACGCCAAACGTCCAGCACAGAATCCCTGCACCCCCCTCCTGCTCCCAGCGGCTGCATTTAACAGACTGTCACTCTAATCTCAACAAATGAGAGGCCACCAACATGTCTGGGGAAAAGGGTTACACTTGCAGCAACACCTCCATTACTCTTCTCAGTTAGAAATGATCATGGAAGCCACTTAGTCTGGAAAAGAGGGATAAATTCCCCCAATTAAAGCCCAAGACATGAAGATCTCATCCTGGATTAATGTCTGCCTCAGTCAAAAAGTGGTACAATAGTCCCAAGAGTATTTTATATTAAGAGGGCTAATTGGAATTATAGTCTCATTTCATGTTGGCAATTTGGATCACATCACAATCTGGAAATTTGGAACTGTATACTTTGTAATCTCCTAATCTTTCAGTGTTGTTTTTGGGAGGAGAGCGGAGATAATGGACTTATTCATGTTTATTGGGCTAGGCTCATCTGCTGCGGGGCATTTCCTGAAGACAGCACACTGAGAGACAGCTAAAGGAGAGCACAGAGGCAGAGCCATGGAGTGAAAAACCAGTGACAGCCAAGACAATTCTTATTGCACTCCTGAGTGTCTTATTGAAATGTCTGATTTCATATAGATTCACGAGGGTCGTATTTACAGTGAGGAGCCTCTAGAATCTGTCAAGGTACACACTGCCCTGCTCAGACTATTTTTCTCATATCAGTTTATTGTCCTGCGAAGTGACCACCTTGTCTCAGTCGGGAAATTTGTTATCACTTGGCTATTTTGATGCGCTGTTTATTATTATTGTGAGTGATTTGTACCCTTGTGCCACGGCTAAGGAAACTGCGTCTCTGGTTTCAGTAAACACTGTACATGCTGAAACTCGGCAACCACAAAATTTAATAAACAAACAGACCAGAGCTTGTGCAACAAACAAAAACTGGTACAGCTGCTACGAGCTACAAGACTAATGGTTTTCCTGAACATTAAGTGACACTAAAATGTACCAGATTGCATTTTACATTTCTTACAAAGTGTAACCTTAACTGTTATTACATCAGTATTAATTACTGATATTGGAGTGGATGAAAAATGGTTAAAAAAAAAAAAATGCGTTGGAGTCCAAACAGCTGAAATCCTTCAACCAGCATTAATATTGTCTGAAGGCCAAATTAAGCTTATTTGATATGTTGAGGGCTGATAACAACGACATGATGGTATGCACATACGCCTGCTAGTTTTATCATATGACTAACAGAGGATGGCCCCAGGCGTTTCTCAGCTTGCACCAGTGGATTATAGATAAGTGCAAATGTTCATATCTCTGTTGTGCTGCTGGTAACAGTACCTTGCATGCAACTGGATATAAAATGTTAGTACAAGGAGTAGGCACAGCTATCAGAGTGAAAAAGAAAGTGAAGAGTTCTGCTATACCTGTTGGTGATCACTGATCACACTGGTCAATGCATAAAAAAATTAAAACTGAATGAAGCCAGATTTAAATTTTGTGGAATGTATCTTTTTAAACAAAGCACCATAGATGTATTAAACTTGATCCTACTATTCCAAAATGGAAATAAGTTACTCACTTTCCATGCCAAATTGGCATGATCAATGGAATTTAAAGCCTCCAACAACATTAAAAAACATCTTGCTCCAAAAAAACAACAAAAAAAACAAAAACAAAATCCACATATTACAAGATTTGAACTGTATAATTACCAATCATGTAATCCACAGACTATTTAGGAGAATAAATAAACTGCTGCAGTACTACCAGTGTGTCTATGAGTGTGAATTAGTGTAGTGAATTAAATAACAAATATTAAAAAAAAAAGATATGGTGAGGTAGATGTAAAAATCAATATGAAAAACACAAAGTGATCAATCTACAGTAACTGTTAAATGTGTTTGAAGAGGAAGGGAAATGCTTTCCTCATTTGACCATAACTATTACAGTTTCTTTAAAGCAGTCTTCAGAGACAGTCCTTATGAATGGCCTTACCTGTATCAGTCAACTGGAAAAAGTTCATAAAAGCAGTGTAAACATGTCTGTATTACCCTGTTTTAGGGCCCCAGCTTTAAAGTACAGTCGTTACAGTCGTAAGGCCTTTGCTACAATTCCCATTGGGGTCCACGGTTCGGTCCACAACACCGCAGACCCTCACTCCCTTACTCAGACACACTTCATTGGCGTCACTGTCCTCTGAGCTGCCTTTACTCCTTCCCTGGTGCTCGGTCTGCCAGCTGTTCCTGCCGTAGATGTATCCATTCACAGGACCCGCGTTAGCAAAGCGGATCCTCTTCATGCAAAGAATTTCCTTGAAGGCATATCTAAACTCGGGGCTCCGGCAGTAAATAAGTGGGTTGAAAGCAGAGTTCGCGTACCCTATCCAGTTGAGTATCCTGAAGGTGAGGTCTATATTGTCCACCTTCCATATGGCCACCACCACATTGAGCAGAAAGAAGGGCAGCCAGCACAGAGTGAAGATCCCCATGATAATACCCAGTGTCTTTAAGGCCTTGTGTTCCCGCAGGCAAAATTTGACTTTCTTGTGGCCACGCCCATTGTTGGCCTCAAGGGGTTTGAGGTTGCTGTTGTCATTGTGAAAACGTCCGACGCTTTGGTCAATCTTCTTTAGTTGGCGCTTGGCTTCCTGGAAAACACGGCTATAGACAAAGACCATGATGACCAAAGGGATGTAGAAAGAGACGATTGAGGAGGTGATGGCATAAGCCATGTTGGTGTAGAACTCACAGCAGTTACTGTCTTTAATGCAGTTCTGAGCTTCTTCATCATCTGATATCCACCACTTCATGTGTATAGGCAGATAAGATATCAGGGCTGCGATCACCCACACTAGTACAACCACAATGCGAGCTTTGCACTTAGTCAGCATTGACTGGTATCGGAAAGGTGAAGTAATGGCCAAATACCGGTCTATAGCTATGACACACAAGGTCTCAATACTTGCAGTCACACAAAGGACATCAGTTGCTGTCCAGAACTCACACCAAAAACTACCAAAGTGCCAGGTCTTAAAGATAATGTAACAGGCACCAAAAGGAATCACAATGAGACCCATCACTAGGTCAGCACAGGCCAGGGATGTGATGAAGCAGTTTGTGACATTCTGGAGACGCTGGAAGCGGGCGATGGCTGTTATTACCAGGATGTTGCCAAAAACAATGCACAACACAAGTAAGGACGTGATAATGCCCAGCAGGATCATCGTTGCCTCACTGAAACCCTCTTCATTCTTAGCTGGGGCTGAAGACAAGTTGTTCATCTGTTCAGTCACATTGAGGTACACTTGGGGGGTTGTGCTTCCCATCTAAAGAAACCGTGGATAACACAGAAGCACACACACACACACACACACACACACACACACACACACAAATACAAAGAGGTAAGGATCAGAGCATAACTGTTTAAAAAGTATTCAGGAGATTTAAAAATAATACATAAAGACAGAAAATAAGAAAGAAATAAGAAAAAAAAAAAACATAGTGAATATAAATAATATGTGCATTCAAGCAGATTTACAAATTTATATCTTTTGTTAGTTGTATTTAATATGATGGAAGAAAAGACAAAAATGCAGTAAAAACAACTTAAAGCAATGTAATGTAAATGTTACATAAATCATGCTTAGGCTGAGCAAGTACAGCTTTAAAACTCATTAATCGGGCTACTTCAAAATAAATGTACAAACCTCCACAGGTAGTTGCCTTGTTTCCTGCCTCCCATAAAAAGTGGAAATGTCACTGTTCAGGTGGTTACCGCGGATATTTGGTGTCACATGTCCTTGTTTCTACTTTCTCTTTTTCTTAATCTCCATGTGTCTCACTCACTCAGTCCCTCAGTTGAGCAGTGTTTCCTCTAATGTGTCTCGCAGGCTATTTGTCAGAGCCCTTATAACGTGCAGCAATGACATCATGGCCAGTGCTCAGCCAATCACACAGTCAGCCTGCGGAGGGTGCTGAGAGCTCTTGAGAGTTTGAACACATTGTCCCTGTAGCAGCGGCAGGCTGCAGGGCTGCATGAGTCAAAGACTGCAAACATTAAAAGATCAGTCTTCTCTCAAATAATTTCTTAAAGCTGCAAAAATAGTTTGAAACTACTGCCAGCATAGAGTACATTGTACAATACTAATAGTTTTTTTCAGTGCAACAGTTCAAAGACTGAGGCGGATTTACAACTTCTGCCTGTTAGTCTGGAACATATTAAAAACAGGTGAAGCCTTCCTGGACTGTTTAAAGTCAAGAACAGATTGGATGTACAGATGCCAAGTTAAATCTATGTCAGTGTTTGATATATGATTTATATTTGAGAACGTTGGATGACTTGTGTCCTGATAAAACCTCTGCTATCCTGTTGTGCTATGCTTTTTATAGTGTAAAATACACTAAACATCTAAAATCAAGCCTGGTTGAGCCTTTGTTCATACTTCAATATGTTTATGTATTGGTGCAGGTTACATTACAGAGAATTCCCTCCTATTTCTGGTAAAACTCTACGTCTGTGCCCTGAAACTGCACCACTCAAATGCCATGCATGTCAAAACACAAAGAACAGCTTTAAGAATCCAGGACAAATTTGCATTTCTGTAAAGTTTCCATAGTCGATGCAAACACTGTAACTCATAGTTCCTAGCTTCTGTGCTCTTATCAGATACAATATTCAAATATTATACTGAAATGCATTGCATTATCTGTGTCAACAAACACAACTAGAACACAAACCAGTGACAGATGAGAAAAGCAGAAGGATGACAGAAGATCTGCCACTGTGGAGGGGAAATGTTTTTTCACAGAGCCAAACCCTGGGTGTTTGACCCCTCCTCTATTGAGTCAACATGGTGTGTCTCCACACTGCATAAGTATTCTGCTGACTTTATTACGGAAAGTTGTTTTTTTATTTTGTTCACAGTGTGTATTTTGCTAGTTAACAATTTAAGAGCATCATTAATTCATTAAAATAAAAGCCATGTTTCCTCTATGCCATTTAGACCAAGACACCAAGGATTCACTGGGAAAAAAATACCTGTGGACAAACTGTCACTGAATATTAAAAAACAAATGCACTGTAACTGGTAGTCATTCATCATTAATCAGGTGCTTTCTACTCTTTGCCTTAAGCAGGATTTGTTGTGAAGGTCATCTGTGACTGTAACTCACTTTGTGTCGGACTGTACCGCATTGTTAACACTTCTGTCCATGTTCTACATATTGAGACAATGTCAGACATTTTGAAGGGAATACATGACACTAATAAAATTTCCATCCAAAAGTGACAAATCTTTCTCTGAATTTTCAGAAATTCCACAGAAGAAAATATGCTGTTTTTTTCCCTTAAGGGCTGCTTTTACTCTCCTATATTATTGTGGACTGATTTAAAAGTAATACATAGATTAACTCCCTGTGTACTAAATAGCAGAATTTAACCCATAAAGACCCAGTGCTACTTATGTGCCAATTAAAAAAATAGTAATTTTTCTCTCTATTTAACTTTTCTTAAGTGTTTTATCACCATTCAATATAATATTATCCTCTGTATTTTGCTTTTTGTGTGTGAAAATCATATATATCCTATATTTAATTTACTCATCATGTTGATGCTCAAAAAAGCTCAGATTAAAGTTAAAGTTAAGGCTTAATATATCACAAATAGAGAAAAATGAAGAAAAAATGACTATCAGCAAAGATATAATAACTGAACAATAAATGAACATAAACCCAGTGTCTCCATCCACTGTCAAGGATCCAACTCTATGGGTTTTACAGGTGAATCAATGTTGTAGTAGATGACGGTGTTTCCACATTCACTACGGAGCCTCTGAACGTCCAAATGGGTCATATCTAATGACCATGAAAAGAAAACAAACCGCATTTTACAACAATTATTTACATGTATTGATAGGGTGAATGGATCAACACGTATTAAACATTTTAGATCAGTATATGATTTTGGTCACCACTGGCTGTTTGGGTCTTTATGGGTTAAATCACAAAAGACACAGGCTTTGATATATGTGAAGCCCATTATTCAAATGAACACGATCATCTTTAACACAACCTTACACATATAGCTCTCATAATAGTTCTGTTAATTCATGCAGGGTTGTTTTTAATTTCCTGAAACATATTCCTTCCAAATTCCCCAGTGCTATGCAAAGATCATTCCTCTATGGACTTCCTTCAGATGTCACTAAGATGACTCACCTTTAACCTCATTTGACCACCATGGTAACTTCTACCACATGGCTTAGTATCATTTAAAAATCTGTCAATAGGTCAGGCACTGATCAATAACATTAATAATAAAACAGTGATCCTTCATGCAGTGTTCTAACAAAAGTACTGAGTTTAGGGAAGTAATAAGGACCAGTCGATATATTGCAGTGGCGATTTTTCATAGACTGCAAGGGAGGCCCGGCTTCCCCTAAAATTACGAAAATTAAATGGTTAAATATGTACGGTTGTGTTGACATTTTATTGACTACAAATGTGTTAGAACACATTCATCTTAAAGATGACTTCGTTCAGAATCAGCTTTATCACAAATCAACGGACTCGATGTTGTTCACTTCTCATCCATTCCCGTTGCGCTGTTTTCTCATTCTATCTCTGCTCGGTGCATTTGTCCGTAGACTGCGGGCATCTCTGGGCTTCAATGAGACTGAGTGGAACAGTTTTTTTCCTTGCCTCAAAACTGGACGGTAATTGGATAAATGCCACGATGTTGTCCCGCCCCCGGACGCCGGGCGTCTCTGGGGGTGAATGGAGCTGTGGGCGGAGCTCGGCCGGGCTGGACGCCAGAATCCCACGTGCTGATTGGAGGATCAGTCGAAAGGCTGAATCCCGTTTGATTGACAGCTATTTTCAGATCTGCTCCTTCACTGACACAGTTCAGTTTAATACCGTTGCGCATTCTGCTGTGAAATCAAGAGAGAAACCACTACGAAATTACTCGTTCATCTCTTGCACTGTATATAAAACACACTCATTGTACTTCCTTGTTTCAATTTAACATAATTTCAGCGTTTTCTTGTTCGAGTTTAATATCGTTTTGTAGATAGTTAAATCAATCAAACTGTCGGCTTGGTCGGAGTGAAAGGAGCATCTCTAGTTTAAAAAGGCTGAAGTCTTACACCCGCAACACAATGGGCCAAGGCAATCTAAGCAGAGAGGACACTGGTCCAGTCCCTGGAAAAGACGCCTACTTGGTACGATAAGGTTACTGACCATTTTCTTAAAAAGGAACGGAGGGCCGAATGTATGTTTAAATAACTTGACTTTTTTTTTTTTTTGGTTTTTGTTTTGATGTAAGCTGACAATGAGCTTCCCCTGTCTGAAAGATGAGCAGCCGCCACTGATATACTGACATGCTTGTTATGAGCAGCGTATACCTGATAAAGAGGTTTTTTGTAACTTGCATCTGAGTCATAAAAAGCTTGCATAAATCAATGCTGTTTGCTACTGGATATTCTAGTTGAGCTTGTTTTTTTTTGTTTTTTTTGCTTCAAAGTAAGAATTCATTCTTTCACATGACACTACATAGTTAAATTTAATATGTTTTAGAATGACTTTCATCTGCAAGTTGTACAAACTAATGACAGACACTGCAAATCATGCTTTAAACATTTATGAATGCAGTTGGGTTTTTTTTCTTTTGGGTAATTTTCTCATTTTCTCCTGATTTGTATATAAGAAAATGAATGTCCAATCTTAAATCACTCCTGCTTATTGCCCATGGCTGTTGAATATATAAAAACAGAGATGATAAATAAGGTAAAATGAGGTAAAAGCTGTGATCAGTTCAAAAAACTTGTGGTCTTATGGAATATAAGCTATTTGCTAGGGTTAAAACACACAAGAGGCCTAATTCTCCTTTATAATAATTCTGTACATGTTTCTAATCGGGCAAGCACACATATGAAAATATTTAATAATTAACATCAGTGTGTATGATGTAATAGTGGAATTAGAATGTGACAGAGGCACCAAATTTGGGCTTTTACATCGAGATTTTTTTTCCAAGTGGGCACGACCCCTGACCACTGCCTACATTTTCCCACTGACTGGCTGCTGCTTATTGTGAAAAGCTCTGAGGCTGAAAATAAGTTCGGATATACAGCCTAGGCTTCAGTGTGTCTTTAACATAAGGCTGGGTAGTTTTGATTTTTTTATCAGGTCATCTACAAAGTATTCTAAGTATGTGCTATGCATTAAAACCATGTTAATATATCTATTGGTCACATAATTTCAAACTCATTACTTTTGTTAGAATCCTTTTGGAACAGAGTGACTGACTGATTGAACTATTAACTGACTGACTGACTGAATGATTGACTGATTTCTTAATTATCTGATTGACCTCTGAGGTTAAAGAGTTAAGATGTTCCAAAGCAGAGCATGCAGCAGATGTTACCATGACAATCGATCAAGGGCAAAGGCGAGCATGAGTTAAAGATGAAGAGTGATGATTTCATGATCATGTCACACCGGCAAAGGGGGAAAGAATGCACTCGCAGCTGGAGATTATTAGAGGCAATTCTGCATGAATTAACAGAACTCAACTGAACAGAATATGAGAATTTCAAGAGAAAATTACGGTGAAGGTAATCGTGTTTATGTCGGTCATGCGAGTCACATGTCTTGACATTGTGCTTTGTGTGATTTAAAGTATGCTACTTACCACCCAAGTTGACCGCCTATTATTTCCACAAGCCCACCCTAATATAGAAGGCTAAGACCAGCCCTGAGCAGCGTGCGTGTGAATAATATAACCATTATGATGAAGCATGGCACATAATCAGTGGTTAGAGATAAGTATATGAGTTTTGTTCTCCATGAGTGCTTTCAAGTGGGTTTGAGCGTCTATGTGTCCAGCTATTTGCTAACCTTACTTGAGGGGGGTAATAATAGTTTGTAGAGGTGTGACATTCAGTGGATACGGATGGGAAGCAACACTCTCCAGTATACTTCAATGAGCTCTCACAAATGTTCATATGACCTGTTGACGCACTAACAATTCAAGATGCAAATCCATACATTCGGATCTCAATGCTCAGTATTCATACAAATGATGCACATCATTTTCTATGGTCGAATAAGCTACTCGATGTAGGCTTTTTGTTTGCCTAGGGGATTAACCCAACAGTCTCACGTTGTTCCAGACAGTAAACAGCAGTTACTGTAGCTTAGCCCATATAGACCCAAGTATCCACAGTCGACCAAAAGCACCTACTGATCTAAATGTTTAATACCTGTTGATCCACGAAATCTATCAATACATGTAAATAATTGGTGTAAAATGTAGTTTGTCGTTTTTTATGGTCATCAGATATATGGACACTGTCTATTTTTTTTTCTTTTGTATATATTCTTTTGTATTAATATATAAACGTCGCTTTATCTTCATGGATTGCCGCCATCAAATTACCTTTTACTGTCTTAAAATTTTCTCAGTTTAACCCTTACAGACCCAAATAGCCACTGATGACCAAAACAATTTACTGATATAAAAAGTAAAAAAAAAACAAAAAACCTGTCGATCCAGTAATCCTATCAATCCATGTAAATAATTGGTATAAAATACAGTTTGTCATCTTTTCATGGTCATCAGATATGAGCCATTTGGACACTCAGAGACTCAGTAATGAATGTGGAAAGACTATCATCTTCTACATCCTTGATTCACCAGTAAAACCCATGGAGTTGGATCAATGACAATGAATAGAGACACGTTTTATGTTCAGTTACTGATATCTTTGCTGAAAAAGTCAGTTTTTCTTCAATTTTCTCTATTTCGGATAATAACCTTCACCTTTAATCTGAGCTTTTATGAACATCTACATGATCAGTGAATTAAATTTAAGAAAATATTTGATTTTCGCTGAAAATTCACAAAATGCCATTTATTACAATAAATGGTGATAAATCACTTACGAAAGGTTAAATAGAGAGAAAATTGATTTGGGATTTACCACAAAACTCACACTGGGTCTTTACGGGTTAAATCTTTGATCACCTCAGAATGCATTAAATATTCTTACTCATGAAGATCTAAGGATTTCTACTTCTATGTTCACATGTACATTCATTTCTTCCGGATGTTCTGAATGATTTCATGTCTTGTCTAAATATACAAAATTGCTTGGAGATATTTTTAACAGCTGAACTCTTGGCAGTTGGTTACTTATAATAGCTGGGATCTAAAGAACCCAGTCATGTCAGTGATCTGCTGCAGTTGTTCCAGGCAAATGTATGGCTAACTCTCTTTAAATAATGTAAATATTATTTCTTTTCAATGTGCTGCTTCTTTGTTTAATCATGACTGGTTTCCTCAGTCTGTGACATCTGTCTTCCTGTATCCTGTCACTCCCAGGCACAGTCAAGTCACTTTCGGGTAACTCTCTGACTGCACAGATACTGTCTCTACTTGGATATTTTACATAGCTCTGTTGTCAAACAGTGTTGCAGGAGTAGATCTTTATCTTTATTATCCTTCTCTCCAAACAATGTCTGCCTTTATTCCCTTTTCGTATCATCCTAGAAAGTCGCGATGCCACTCTGCTGACCCCATCTGCACCTCCCTCCTCCTTCAACTACATTTTTCCTGTAATCTGTGAGGAACAATACCTGGAGGCACTACTCTTCTGGGAAAAAAAAAAAAAAAACTTTCAGGAGCATGGAAGGAAATGAGAGTGCCTCTGTAACCCGCTTCTCAATGTTCTCCTAAATGTCAGCTGCATATCGCTTTTGCCACGTTGCCACAGTTTTAGAGATAGGCTAATTATAAACACAAACAGAGCTAAACAAAAATGATTGCAACTAAATATCAACCTCTACAATCCTGCACTTCAAAATCCACAACTGTGAAAATCATATTCCATTCTTGCAGTGTTTTAACATTAACACACTTTGTTTGGGCTTGTGCCAAATATGACATCAACTCTGAAAAATCTCATCTCATTAACATGGTACATGTGTGCCTACTTATATAACAGCTGTATACTGACAAAAACAAAACACAAGACATAAGTAGTACACTGTTTATCGCGATTCCAAAAAAGTTGGCACCCCAATGCGAAACGTACATAGGAACAGAATGAAGATTATCAAACATGAATTTTTATTCACAATAGAACTTAGAAAACATAAATGTTGAGACATGTATGTAATTTTGAATATGATGGCAGCAACATGTTTCCAAATTTCATAACGGGAGAACCAAAAGACTAAAATTAAGAGTTACTGGAAAGAGACAGATAAAGGAGCATTTTGCAAATAATGAGGTTGATTGGCAGCAAGTCAGTAACAATATCGGGTATAAAAAGAACATGTTAGAGAGGCAGAGTGTCTCAGAAGAAAAGTGAGCAGAATTTCATCAATCTGCAAGAAACTGCATTGATATAAAAAAGTTCATGATACGAAAAATCTGAAGAAATCTCTGGGCAAAAGGCATGAGGCTGAAAATCAATTATAGTTGCATGTGATCTGATTATCCACAAATTCAAGTTAATTCCCTGTTACACAAAAATGAAGCTATATGTGAACATGATCCAGAAATATCACCATCTTCTCTGAAATGGACTGATGCAGAGTGGAAGATGGTTTGTTTCAGATGAATTGGAATATGAAATTATTTTTGGACACCATGGACATTAGATCCTGTGGACTAAAAACGAGATGGCCTGTTGTCAATGCTCAGAACAAAAGCCTTTATCTCTGATGGTATGGGGTGTATTAGTGCCTCTGGAAAAGCATCATCCCTGCTGAAAGAGCTGTACAGGTTTTAGGGCATGCACTCATACTTCCATTTTGACTCTTCTTTTTCAGGAAAGGCTTTGCATATATCAGCATGACAATGCAAAATAGCAGCAGTGTGTGCAGCATGGTGTAGTGAATGACACCTACACCTCACAGTAAGAGCTTTTAGAGTTCTAGTCTCAGTCAGACCAGAGCCTTTCTGTGTTGAGTTTACCTGTTCTCTCCTGCTATGTGCAGATGCTAATTACTAAAGCGAGTTAACCTTTAAAAACAGCATGGGTGCATGTAATAGATGAGTCTGGGTGCCACAGTCCAGGCCTTTCACCATTTGAGAATATTTGTGAAATGAAAGCCATGACAAAGAAGATCCAGGTGTGTTGAACAGCTAGTCCCAAATCAGACAAGAATGGGACAACATTCCTGTCCCAGTATCAGATCTCCTCAGATTCCAACCATTTACTGAGGTTTTTCAAAGAAGGATATACAACACAAAATCTGTCCTGTGCCAACTTTTTGGAGATGGTATGCCACCATCAAATTACCTTCTTTCTGTCTTAAAATTGCACATTTTCTCAGTTTAACCCATACAGACCCAAACATCCACTGACGACCAAAATAATTTACTTAATTAATTATTAATTTAATATATTTAATATTAATAATTTACTTTATAAAAAAAAGAAAAAAAAACTGTTGATCCACTAATTTTATCAATCCATGTAAATAATTGGTGTCAAATGCAGTTTTTCATCTTTTCATGGTCATTAAATATGACCCATTTGGACATTCAGAGGCTCTGTAGTGAACATGGAAACACCCTCATCTTCTATAATATTGATTCTCCAGTAAAACCCATGGAGTTGGATCAATGACAGTGGATGGAATCGCTTGATTTTATGTTTAGTTAATGAAATATTTTACTGAAAAAGTCCCTTTAGTCCTTCATTTTCTCAGTTTTCAGTTTAATTTAATGAAAGCAGTGTCAGGTGAAAAGGATAGGCAAAAAATAAGCTTTTG
This sequence comes from Sphaeramia orbicularis, assembly GCF_902148855.1. NCBI lineage: Eukaryota > Metazoa > Chordata > Actinopteri > Kurtiformes > Apogonidae > Sphaeramia > Sphaeramia orbicularis. The sequence goes on along the minus strand of NC_043966.1, from coordinate 34,693,480 downwards.
CTTCTTGCTTATTCCTTTTTTTGGTCTTTGTGTTTGTTGTGGTTGTTGCACTGTGTGTGGTAATTACTGTGCAAACCAAAAATAAACCATTCATTCATTCATTCATTCAGTTGTTGATATAATAACATTTAACTTTAATTTGAGTTTTTATGGACATCAATCAGGGTCTGTAAAATAAATATAGTGAAATTCCTGATTTTCACTTAAGAATGCAAAATACTGGGCATAGTATTATAATAAATGGTGATAAATAACTTTAATTTTACTTTTAAAATTTAAAATAGAAAAAAAAGAATTTGGAAACTGCTACCGAAGTAGCACTGGGTGTTTATGGGTTAAACATGTGATTTGTTTTCTATGTGTTTTCTCTGCTGCCTGCTGCTGCCGCCTGCTATTTCATGCAATATCCATCTAATTTCATTACATGCAATCTCTCTCTAATTTGTTCAAGCCATTCATGTCCTTATTTGATGCAAGTGGAACAAAGACATTCTCTTGGGATTAATCCTGATGCTGAACCACTAATTGGTTCTGTGGGTAAGACCCCAGGGGAACAGCTGCTGAGGTCAAAAACAAAAAAAAAGGGTCTTTAACCAACAGACACCAAAAATTTGACAGTTTGCAACATCACACGGCACCCATGAAGTTAATATACGTCATACACTTGAACAGTTGAATATTAGAAGGACAGTATTCATTTTGGTGTTATATGTGGTTCAGATGAACAGTAACGTTAGACAGAAATGTCTTTGTTTGAACATATCAGACCATATAAAGACTAAGCAGTCATTGATGAGGTACGAGCACTCAGTTTGCCCCTGGTAAAGTGAAGTTCACACACAGGTTATAAAAACATTGTGCTCTAGTATTCAACAGGTCTTAGGGTTATGGCTTCCTGAAAGTGCCCAATATATACAAAAGAAAAAAAAAATTGAAAGTGTCCATATAATAGATGAAGTGCTTACAGTATATTACACAGGATACTGTCATATTTCAGTCTGTTAACATAAATCACTCTTTTCTTAACCCATAAAGACCCAAACAGCCACTGGCGACCAAAACCCTCTAATGTAAAATGTTTAATACCAGTTGATCCATTAATTGTATCAATGCATGTGAATAATTGGTGTTTTTCAGTTTGTCATCTTTTCGTGGTCATCAGATATGACCCATTTGGATGTTCAGAGGCTCTGTAGTGAACGTGGAAACACCATCATCTTCTAACATTAATTCAACAGCAAAACCCATGTAGTTTGATCAATGGCAGTGGATGGACACACTTGTTGTATGCTCTGTTATTGATATATTTGTTGAAAATGTGACTTTTTCTTCAGTTTTCTCTGTTTCTAATTTAAAATTTTTTGGATTTATTGTGAGCTTTCATGAACATCAACATGATCAGCAGATTAAATATAGACAGAGGATAATATTATAATAAATGGTGATAAATCACTCAAGAAATGTTAAATAGAGAGAAAAAATTAATTTGGGAACTGCCACCAAAATAACACTTGGTCTTTATGGGTGAAAATAGAAATTGTCTAAAAGTAAGGTTTCTATACTGACCATCACAAAAAATGAACAGAAATTTATATTTCACTATACATCACAGGTGTCAAACATACGGCCCGTGGGCCAAAACTGGCCCCGCCACAGAGTCCAATCAGGTCTGTGGGATGAATTTTTGAAATACAAAATGCACATTGAACATATTAACAATCACTGGTGCTAAAATCTTTTTAGTTCAGGTTCCACATACAGACCAATATGATCTACAGTGGATCAGGGGCACATTTCTGGACTAGCTAGTTAAATCGTTAAGCCCAGCGCAATGCAAAATGCGTCCATTTAATGCATTTTGTGCTATCCCGTTTCTGGGCTCGCTCTTTGTTCGTTAACTACTAACGCAACGCAAAATGCATTTGTGTCTTAGTTCGTTAACCCCAATGCAATGCAAAATGCGCAATCCCATTTCTGGGCTAGTTCGTTAAAAGTGTGCACTCGCCCAGTTTGTCGCTACAGAGTTGATTTTAACGCGGACCTCGGAGGTTCACGTTAGAACGAGGATGTATTCTTGTAGCTTCATTTCACTTCATTTCTGTCATGTATTTCCTTTGAAATATTATTTACATTTGAAAAAGAAGATTTTTAACACAAGTTTGACAATATCTTTAATGATATCAGATTTTTCCCATGGACATTTTGCTCTGATAAAAACTAATTTACCGAGTGAGGACTGATCCACTCACTGAATTTTATTCTCTATCGATTTGTGGATAGATATAAATTAGTTCAGGACAAAGTGTGTGTGGCTTTGAGAGATGAATGAATGAATGAATGAATGAGAACCGTATGGGGGCAGAGCCAGTGAACTGGTGCCACACACACCAGCGGGGGGGTGTGTGTGTGTGTGTCTGTGCGCGTGCGTAATGAGATATGAGCGTATGGATGAGAGGAACGGAACAGAGTTCAGTTTTTCTGTACAATCTGTCCTGTTGTTCAGCGTGGTTACGACCAACAGTGACCATCTAGAGTTCTGTTAATAAAGTCACCAGTGGAATAACTGGGGTCAGCCAGACGCACGATATATATGTGTAAGTAATTCAGTTCAGGTCAGTGTGTGTGTGTGTGTGTGTTTGTGTGTGTGTGTGTGTGTGTGTGTGTGTGTGTGTGTGTGGGCGGGGGGGGCACATACAGACAGCTGTGGGGGTACATCTATAGTCAGATGAGGGTAAGGAGGTCCATCCAGACAGGTGAGGGTAAGGGAGGAGGTCACAGATATCCTATAATAGTTCTTCATTCTAACCATAATGCTGTCAGATGACTAGAAACAGCGGGAGCAGAGGCGTTGTTCTGGGTTAAATAGTGAACGCAGCTGTTTAGTGCACCCTTGGACGCAAATAGTGAGCGAACGATGGTTTAGCGAATGCAACGAGCGCAGAAACGGATTTTGCATTTGTTAAGCCTCTGCGTTCGCCGACCCATCATTCACTCACTATTTGCGCGGAAGGGCGTGCAAACGGCTGCGTTCACTATTTAACCCAGAAACGAGCCCCAGACCAGTAAAATACTATCATTATAACCTATAAATAATGGCAACTACAAACGCTTTATTTTAGTGCAAAAAGTAAGTCCCAAAAAATATTTGCATTTACAAACAGTCTTTTTTGTTTGTTTAATCGATTGTGACACAAAAAGAGAAAAACCTCACGCGATGTATTCCACTTATAACAGTGGTTCCCAACCTTTTTGGACTCCTGACCCCATTTGAACATCACAAATTTCTGGCAACCTTGGACATTCAAAATTGAGACATTTTTTTTGGCTAAAACTAATTTGTTTTTGATCATGTACTAGTTTGTTATACTATGCTGCAAAAGAACATTAATTTTAGACGACATGTAGGCTATGGTGTCTGCTTCTCAGTTTCTCTAGGAGATGTCTTCGTGGGGCCAGGTGGGCGAAGAAATCTTTCCATTCTCTGTTTGGTCCAGTTTTCTGACTGCGACTGTGTCCGAGTAGGTGGAAGCGTAGTAACGCACGTGGTCACATGATCAGGTCAATCAAGATATGCCCTCTCAGATATTATATCCTGCATTTTATTTGAACTAGAGTTCTACTAGGAAAAGTTTGTGGTGTTTAATTATAATGAAATATATATTGAATGATGATTAAGACATTTTTTTATTAGTCTTTTTTTTTTTATCAATTACTAGAAATTTCAGGTGACCCCATTTGAATTCCAGGCGACCCCACGTGGAGTCGAAACCCCAAGGTTGAAAAACACTGACTTATAATTACAAATGTTTGCTGAGATTAAAGGTTAAATGCTCTGAGTGACCCTTCGACCCTTTGCGTAGACCGCTTCTCCATATTTGTATGTGCATTAGGTCGTGGACTCAAGCCATAAGTTATATTCTAAATTAGGTGGTCAAGGCCTCAGACTCGATTTTTAATCTAGTGTAAATCTGTGTGTCATTACTGTGGATGTGAGGATTTAATTAACATGTATGAATGTGTCTCACTCCCTGTAGATCACTGACTACAACGGAGTAGAACCCGCCTTTCCTGAAACAAAAAAAGTATTAGATTAAATCTCTGACCACAAATAAATAAATTGATGAATAAACAAATAAATCTTACTGTGTGGCAGTTCAGTTAATTTCCACAGCGTCCTCTGATGATCCTCCTCTTCTGTCTGGATAGGGTTTGGGTTCTAGTGATCTGTGATTATTTGCTTTTCTCATTTACATTTTGTGGGTTTGGCCAGTATTGAATATCAGGTGATGGCAGTACAGTAAACAGATATATTAATAATTTAACAACTTAGATTTTGTCCTGCAAATAAATAATACATGCCAAAATAAATATTTAATTACAAAATATGAATCTCCAGTATTGATAGAAAACTTGTTTTTCTTTCTTTGAATAGATAGAATTTATTGAATTTAAAACAGAAATACATACTGATGCTCTGTCCATATCACCATTTCACATTTTTTGTATTTTCAGTCTTAAACCTTTTGGATTTATACATTTTTCTCATGTTTCTATGGTTTCCATCCTGACAGCACATGTCCCACTGCTTGATTCTGTTTAACACTAAATTACAGTTAATTTCTTTTTTTTTTTTTTTTTGGAACTAAATTAAGGACAATAGAGTGTCAACACCTGCATCGCTAAGGCACCATGAAGTAGAGCTGAGCCATGAAATTACTGCTGTTTCTAGTCCTACTTCTGCACTGATTAATGTACAAACAAGGGTGTGGGATAATTTCTTTCTTATCATCACATCAGGAAGAGACTCCATCCTCCAATGGGGCCCTACATTGAAACTTCTCCTACAGTGATTAATTACAGAAAAGAAAATCAACATTTGACCCCTTCCTAACAAAGTGAGAAGAGATGTGAGACAGACGATTATCTCTGATTTTGCTTTTTACCATAACTTTGGCAGATATCCAGCTTGTATAAATATAGCTGCAGTTCGGAATGAGACATATTCACAAGAGGAATTTACTGTGGAACAGAGGGACAAGGAAAAGCAGAGTGAGAGCATTGTGGTCAAATGAATTTAGATGTTGAAATCTGAAATGGGGCTTTTCCATTCCTTCATCAAGGTGTCAACTGAAGACAAGACCTAATATAGTGTAGCATAAGCCTAATGATTTACCACTCATTTATCATGTTATCAGAGAGTGTCTGTTTCCAGAACACACAAGTGGATTCATATATTGTACAGCCTCATATTACTCTGAGTCTCTGCAGGCAATAAGATTATTTGCAATATTAGATTCATAAAAATTACACACAACGACAGAAAACAAAGAAGTGACAAAATAATTAATGTTTACGGTTCTATGTGTGTTTTTCACACATGTACAGGTGGATGACAGATTAAAGGAAAAGCCTAATGAGGGTTTTCTGTAGCTCTGTTGCTCCCATCCATAGGGTGGAGGGTTCATTGAATGGTTTAATGAGTGTGACAATGATGTGAATCATGTTATAACCTGCCTGTAGACAAAAGGCGACAGAGCCTTTTCTGTGGCAGGGCCAAGGCTCTGGAACGCTCTGCCCCAATATATCACATGTGCACAGTCCAGTGAGCACTTTAAATCTTTTTTGAAAACGCACCTATTTGCACTGGCTTTTGATACAAGTGTATGACTTTTATTTATTTTATCTTCTGATTGTATTTTAGATGCTGTTTATCCTGTTACTGTGTATTTGTTTTTATCAGTTTTAATATATCTGGCATTTATTCTTATTTTACTAGTTTTAGTATATCTTGCATTTGTATCTAGAACTTTGTACAGCACTTTGGGCACTTTGCATTCTTTTAAATATGTTATATAAAAAGTCTTGATCTTGACCTTGATCACTGTCACAGTCATCAGATAATTGAACTGAAAGGTTTTACACAGCACTCTCCATCATTATCATCAAAACTCCAAATGAAGGAATAGGCTATCTTTAGAAGAATATGTTCCATCCCTATCAGTGGAGTTCACAGACATGCAGAATCAATAAACGGGGAGAGCCCTGAATGCAGGATTCATCTGAAAGTTCACACAAACTACCACACACTTAATGCTGCAGTAACATTTGACTTTGTAGAAATGAGGTTTCTGATGAACATTTATAAATGCAAATGCAATCCACCTTTTTTTCGTTCTTTCTTTCTTTCTTTCTTTCTTTCTTTCTTTCTTTCTTTCTTTCTTTCTTTCTTTCTTTCTTTCTTTCTTTCTTTCTTTCTAACTTCTTCCCTTGAATGTTCCATTTTGCTGCATATGTAACACAATTTCTTGAAAATTCACTTCACTGAAGCATGATATTGACTGCAGTGAAACCCTGTGCCAAAAGAAGCCGGAAATGTATGACTAATATATGTCAAAGAGAAGAGAGAAAGTTGTTGTGTGAACTTAAATTTGTCATACTCTTCAGTGATATGCACATGTGATGGAAAATTCACACTTAAGAAGACAAGTCACATTAACTTGAGGATTTCTTGACTGTATATTCTGATGAAGATGTAAAAGCTACCCAGCTGTTTTCAGTATCAGCCAAATGGAAATGTACTGAACTTTCATCTTAAGATTAATTCCAGACCTTGTCTTTTTTTTTTTGCATGGATGATTTTAATCAGTGATATTGAACATATGAAAGGTTAAAAAAAGAGTATTCATTTTGGGTACATGTCTTTCATTTCACATCACCAATGTCTGTGTTCAATGGATCCGTTCTGCATACCATATTAATACTCAGTATATTCAACTAAACCTGAGATCTGTGCTTGTACCAAACCTTTTTTTAGATCAGTCTATAGCTCATTTCTATAAAAAGCTCTGTCAGTATGCCAGTCCATGTTGGAATGGTTTGACAGAATATCACTTATTTTGCACAACAGTTAACTTGGGGTCCAACATCCAACACCATGTATTACAGACACAATATCTATACAAATGTTTCACATACTTTTGTGTAAATAAACAGTAGAATGTACCTTTCCAGACGGACAGGTCAGGGCGTGAATATGTGTCACTTCCAAAAAGTTGTCTCCCCAGCGGTGACCTTGGTAACCACCCCCTTCCACCTCTACCAGTATCATACTATGGGACTGGCAAATAAAACTATTACTTTATTAATTTATTAATTTGTGACACTATGACTGGAAACTGGGCTCTGTTCCATTTGTCACTGTTGTTACCTCAACTGCTTTGTATTATGGGATATTTATACTGGTGAAGATTTCACAGCTTGAATACTATAGTGTTTATAGCGTATGAATAAATAATTATGTTTATATCCTAATACTTATCATATTATTTATATCTTAAAAATACTCAGTAATGTGTTGTTTGTTGTGTAATAATTAATAATAATAAGATTCTATTATTGAATTTCAGATACTACCTTCAACTAAAGAAAGAGCTGACTCGATTTTGGTGGCCAAAGGTCAAAGGTCCAAGTCAATGTGACCTCACAAAACACTTTTCTATATTAACTACGCATACTTTAGAGAGCTACATTAAGCGATTGTGATTCGAGGATAGTGGATGCAGCTGATTGAACTTTTGGTTCTTGTTCGATTATATATGAGTATGGTTACAGCTGTATTGAGGTTGTACAGAAACTGTGCAGATGGTCTTAATGAGCTCATCTACAGTCACACCAGATGATGATGAGGCTGATGTTTACCTCCGCCAGGAGGTATTGTGATCACTTTGCTTTGTGTGCGTAGGTGTGTGCGTGTTTGTTTGTTTGTTAGCAAGATAACTCAAAAAGTTATGGACGGATTTTCAGGAAATTTTCAGGAAATATTGATACTGGCACAAGAACGAAATGTGGTGATCGGGGGGGGGGGGGGCAGATCTGTCTTGGCGGAGGTCTGCGCTCTCCGAGTGCTTTTCTTGTTTATATTGTATCTTCTCACATACACGCAGTGGAATGGGTGAAAATAGGTTGGAGGGACGAGCAGGGGTTAACACAGGAAAATAAGTGTTGGTTTAACATTACACTCACTGTGTGTTACTGGGTTTTTCCATGCACAATTATAGCTACTCAGTCTGGGGACTAGTCATCTGTGCAAATCTCTGCAATCTCTGTTCTCTAAGTGCAATCAGAGTAATGCCTTGTTAAAGACTGCTAGTATTTCCAACAACATAGTGACAGTGAAAGTGTCTGAGCGGCAAGAATAGTTGCTTATTTCCAAACATGCATTCTAGTACTGGGACACTGTTATCACAAACTATTTGCTGTCTGTGTATCTTGGCTGTGTTTTACTGAAGATGTGAGTGAGACTGAACTGAAATTACAGAATTGTTTCTGCAGTGGAAATTTTGCTTGTGTTGTTGTCAAGGGGACTCTCATCACCCAGGTTACTTCTATTCTCACATCAGTCACATAAGAGAGTAAGAATCAACAAAGGAGTGAATATGCATGAGCAAGCATTATGACCCTAGGCACTATGAGAAGCAAATGTCTCAAATTAATAGCTTTAGTTGAGCGCCTAATGGAGATAGATGTAACTTCTCACAATGATGAACATCTGCAATCTTGGCTTGAGAAGGACAGGACAGGATGAGGATAATTGGAGGTTATTTTCACACTAATGACTTTATGGCACAATAACACAGCCCAGCAATTCTGCAGAAATCACAGGTTGAACTACACAGGGGTGCATGATTTAGCTGAGTGCGGTCACCAACTGTGCTATATTTCTATTCTGAAAAAAGCTTTTTCATTTCCTTGTCCTGGAACAGTGTGTTATCTTCACAGTAACCATCAGTTAATCTCTGACCCATTTCTGCATGCAAAACTTGGAAACGTGCATGCACACCCTCACAAGCACTAATACAGATGAAAAATGGACACTACATTTGTTCCTGTTACATTTGGGCCAAAATGTCTGGGTCACATGATAGAATATATGAGCAAACGAAAGAAAATAGTCACAGTAAGGTTTAAAAAAAAAAAAAAAAAAAAAAAAAAAGTTATATTTCACAGCTGACATGGTTTATCCCCACATCTTTGGACAGAATAAATGCTGAAGGTATAGTTGATTGCACTTCTTTTATTTCATGTCACTGGTGTAACTGATCAGGTTTTGACCTTTGAGGAGAGATTCGTTGCCAAAACAGAGAGGTCAACTTTGTAAGCCACCACCAGTGTGACCCTACAAGCACTTATGTCAAACAGAGTATAAAAAGTAATGGGAATGGTACTTAATGTGTGAAACATTAACTCAATGAAAAGAAACTAATGTTACATGTCCATGTCTTATAATATCATCACTGTCCACAACTGTAACAAGAAAGATCAGTTGGAAAGGAACAAAACACACCCATCGTGTATGTTTTTTTGTTTTGTTTTGTTTTTTAGGATATTAAAGAGCAAAACACACCTAAAACTTACTGACTGGACAGCAGTACGGAAAATAAAATATCACTGGTCATTTACTGAATATGGAAGCCCATTGTTTCACTGAAACATTTGTCTTCTTGTTTGTCAAGAACATTTTGCAACTTTCTTTACCTTTCTGAGACAAAAAAAGCTTTCTTCAACCTACACAAGTTATTCATGCAAAAAAAAAAAAAAGTAATAATACAGTAAAAGCAGAGATAAAACCTGTTGCTGAAATAATGGAAAAAATATCTGAATGATTATAAATGAAAAAATAAAGTCATATGATCATAAAATTAGAAATGTTGTGGCTAAAAACGAGACTGAAAAGGGATCTAGACCAAAAGGGAACTGAAAGGGTACCCTTCCTCTTATTTGATCCCTTTTGTTCGCATAGTAATTGAATGTGGAGTAAATGAGGTTAAATAACACAGAAAATACTATGTAACAAACCGAATAAAGTTCATTGTATTTTTTTCACTGCATGTCAATAGGAGTCTATACTATAATCTAATTTGTCATCTTAAACCATGTCTGCACATCAGTTTCTTTCTAGCAAATGTGTGTTTATCTCTAAACACTAAAAAAGGAAGTGCTGATTGCTAATGTGAGGCTGCTAAGCTGTGTGACTGGGTGGTGTTTTCTGTATTTTTTCAGCTTGGCCTTTTCTTTTGGTTCCTCTTTTCCACTGCCAGGAGACACACTGTTCAGAACTTATCAGATACCACTCAGAGGAAGAAGCAAATTGAGGTTGCATAACCACTAAGGGCTCACATCGAGGTCAGTGACTTTTTGCTGTTGCTTGGTTGATGTCAGTCACCCATGGTCTTTTGAACATTTCACAGCGGAAACCCCAGAAACAAAACATAATAACATAACATGACGACACGATAAGGGGAGATGCTGGAAACCGATTGAATGAAAATAAGGACTATAATATGAGTCCTCTTTACCTGTGTTGGATGTGAGCGTAGTCTAAAGGGGAATCACATTCAGTGTCAGAACAACAAATGTACATTGAGGGTTTTTGTGTTTTGAAGTCGGCTCTACATAACCCTTGGACTATGTTCTCAGTTCACCAAAGTAAACATGTCAGCTCACTGGCAGGTTGGTAAAAAACAAAGCGTGGCAAACCGCACTTATATGAGCTCACTTACAAAACATGTTCTTGAGCCTTCAATAGAACCTCTAATGTGAGATTCATTGGGTATTACAGCCCAACGTCTTTACAAGAACTTCAATCAGAGTGAGGTCAACTGATCTCAATTCTTTTATTTATGGAACATTAAAGATTTGTGCTATATTTAGGTCCTTTGTGTTTCTAGATTTTCTTATTCATCCCCATCTTCTTCCTGTTTTTTTTCTTCTTCTATTCGAGGCTAAACTTGTGAAATTTGACACATTGTTTTTTTCACCATGTTTCTTATTAGCACATTATGCGCTCCATTGCTTCACTAATATTTTTTATGCATCTATAGCATCACCAGTGTGTTGAAAGTGTGTTCATGCCCATCGAGGCACCACTCCATTTCTTCCATCAAGTGGAGTTCAAAGCATCATTTGACCTGTGATGGAGTTTTTACATTCTTAGACATTCATCCATGCCAAACAAATGACCCAAATAGGACATGAGCTCATACCTCACTTACACTCTCACATAAAAAATGCCATCAGAAGGGAAGAGTTTACAACTGTGTCAGTGATGTGTGAAGAAACCTTTGACTTTCTGCGCCACTATTGCAGCAGTGTCCAGTTTTATGGACTCCATCCCTGTTTGCAACTTTATCACAGATACCAGTGCATGCTAATTCTTTTGGCTGAATCTGTGAGGTCAGTCAAACTCATTTTCTGTCTTATATGCACATTCTCATCCATATTAATATTCTTACTGAATGCACTGTAAACTACAATAACACTCCCCATCAATCCATATAATCCACTGTTAACATTTAAACATGCCCAGGGTCAGATAAAAGACTGTGTCTGCATAATGTGTCGCTCAAGGACACTTAAAAAGACGTTTTGTCCAAGATATCACCAGGATGACTGGGACTGTTTCCTATTAATTAGTCTGTTTTTGCTTTTGCTTGGTTTGTTTTTGTCTACTTTAATTATCATTATGTACTTGTGATATGGTATACTATGCGTTTCTACACAAGCAGGGCAGTTATGAGGCGTTATGGGAAATTAGGGGAAGTTAGGAAGATGAATGATTATTTGTCTTGAGCAGGGAAAATAACACATTCTCAACAATAATAACTAAACGCCCAGTACTACAGGAAAACAAGAGAGATTGCCATTAGTATGTATCAATTGCTGTGCATGATGAAATTTCCAATCATGACAAGTAAACAAATAAAAATACAGTAAATTAGAATTTATACTAATAAATTTGCTAGACACCAGATGTATCTGACTGCACAATGAACTGAAGTTTTCTCTATTTGCACTGTTTATTTATTTGATAATGACACCAACAACTACTGTAATTCTTTGCACACTGCAAAAATCCAAATCTTACCAAGTGTATTTTTCTTATTTCTAGTCAACACATCATAAGTCACATTTAAAATAAGACATAATCCCCAAAAAGTAACTCGTAAGTGAGGTATAAGAACTTATTTTTAGACAATAGATCTTGAAAATCTCATTTCAGGAAACTTGTTCCATTGGAAGATTTTTTTTTGCTTCAAGATTTTTTTTTTTGCAAAAAAATCTTGAATTAAGCAAAAAAAAAAAAAAAAAAAAAAATCTGCCAATGGAACAAGTGAAACTTATCTTGGTAAGATTTCTTGAAATAAGATTTTCAAGATCTACTGTCTAATAATAAGTTCTAATATCTCACTTACAAGTTACTCTTTAGGTGATTATATCTTATTTTAAGTGTAATGAGATATTTTGACTAGAAATGAGAAAAATACACTTGGTAAGAGTTTGATTTTTGCAGTGCATGACCTTTTATGCAGTTCCTTCTGTTTCTCCAGTCAGCTATCACAGCACATGAATGTTCCCTGGCGATGAAAAGCAGGACAGAGAAACATGGAAACTCTTGGCTTTGGGTAGCTGTGGGGGCTTATGCTGTGTGTGTGTGTGTGTGTGTGTGTGTGTGTGTGTGCGTGTGTGTGTGTGTGTGTGTGTGTGTGTGTGTGTGTGCGTGCGTGTGTGTGTGTAAGAATGTGTGCATGTGAAAAACAGTGAACTGAAGACAGCAAAAACCCCACCAAAGTTGACTGTCCCATGTCAGGTTTCATCAGTCAGTGGTGCAGCAGTGTGATAATATGTAGTTCCTACTCCTCAGGGGAATGAGATGACAGAAAACAGAATGCAATATGTGGGTTTGCTGTATACTGACACCACGATTTCACCCTCTTATTGTATTTCTCTGCCCTACTGTAGTCTCTGGTTTAGAAGCTGGCCACAGCATTGATTATTCTCCTTGTTTGGAGAGAGATAGTGTAGTCAGAGTCTCATATAAAACTTTGTCTGTAGCCAACCGCCTGGGTAATTGGAAACCTCATTTAGCAGAATGGTGACGTACAACAGTTAGTACAAATGCTGACGTGCTTAGCAGTCGGAAATATTCACACATGGGCATGCATATGCCAAGACACACACATGCAGTTGTAAATCCTCCCCCAAGGGTCACAGTTAGCGGCTAATGTTAGCTGTGGAGAAGAGAATGTCTGCAGAGGTCCCCAGACCAGGTTTCATACCACTGCCTGCTGCTCAGTCAGTCATTCACTTTTATACTATGTGACCTAGTTTGCGTGATCTGTGACCCCCTTTCGAAGAGGATGGTGCGGTTCACTTGTCTTTTGAACCAGACTGTCAAGCAGGGTTCCTCCTTGCCACTTAACCAGATTCCAGTCTGCATAGTGTAGACATTTTCCTCCACATAGTTGTTTTCTTCTTTATTTTGTGCTTTACCCACTTTACTTTGCTTTGCCATAAATACCATCTGGCAAACATGCATTCTACTGAAAGTTCCTATCGGTTTTATAAGGTAATTTTCATCTTGATGTCAATGATGGGCTTTTTCATGTTTTTATACCAACTTTCATTCCCTGCGTTTGCTTTTCGCAGGGAGTAGCCTATCTGTGAGATACATGCCTTTCCTTACATGCAGTGTGATGGGAGTCACTAGACATCATTCTGTAGGCTTGCAGGTTAAAGTGATGCTACAAAGAGCACAGGGTGTGCACATGGTGTCCAAATCATTGGCTCTTCTTTAACATTAAATTTGTGTCATTGCTCAGGTAGTTGTGTCCTGTGATAACGGGGGGGGGGGGTCTATTTAAATATCCCCTTTTACTCTTGCTCATATGCATTACCATCAGTACATAAGCAGGCACTATGGTAGTATAAAATGCCTCTCCATTAACAAAGGAAAATTACAACAGGAAACACATCTGATACCATTTCACAACATTAAAATCCTGTTTATTGTCAACATAGCTGCTGTCATAGTGACCCGAGCACATAACTTACATTAGAAAAGCACTGATGTACAAGTAGCTGAGCTCTGGATACTGTCCAGCCCATATTCATATATATATATATATATATATATATATATATATATATATATATATATATGTATATATATATAGTACAGTATAAACCTACTGACATGTCACATTACTGAACAAAGAAACATTTTTTTACTAACTGAAACTGGTTCTGAAGAGGAACTGATAAAGTTAAAGGGATTACTGATGCGTACCTTCCTCAAATCAGGACTGATTAAACTTCTGTATCATGCCTACGTTGTCATAAAAGCTTGTTTTATGACTATTGTGACTGTGGCAGCCTTTCACTTATGATAATATATAGTAAAAATACTCCATCTCCATCATCTCCATCTGGATGCTCTTCAAATGTTACCACAATTTGAAAGAAAATATGAATTATGTTGCCTTGTAATGTTTTTTCTTGAAAAATAAAACAAGTACTACTCTCAAATACTGGTTGAAGACAGTAATGGACTGCATCCAGAATATGTTGCTTTAAGAGTCAAAATACTTTAGATGTTGAGAGAGGAAAACACACATTTTGAGACAGCAAACTCAATTCTCCATAATATTCCCTATCTAAATATCCAGTATTGGTCCTATGAGACTGGAGATTAAATGCTTACGATCCCCAATAAAACACTCATTTACTCTGAGGGAGATCCCTGTGCAGTTATTATAGGCAAGGCCAAACAAACTGAGCTTCAACTAATTATGGAAAACCTTGCTCCAACCTTCTGTGTGCATTGAATCCCTTGACCTTGTTCTGTTCAGGTAAAGATTTGCAGAATTTAATTTCTGTGGTAAAGCTTGGCCTAGATCAGCAAAGAACAGCCAACCTCTGTGGTTTTACCCTTTGCAAGAGATGATCATCCTTCACGCTGACACAATCAATACTGCTCTGTGAGACACAGCTTACAAATTCAAATCAAAGCCTCAGATACAGTGGCCTTTCCTCCTCCTCCCCTTTCCTATCCCAGCACTCATCTCTACTCATTATCAGTGCTGCCTGGATGGGCTTGGACTTTCCACTGATTGGTTGGAGCATTGATTTGAATCATAAATTACAACAAAAGCTGTTTTTCAAAGGGGAGGTTTGGTTTCTTTAACATTTACAGGCATAAGAGGTCAGAAGAATTTGTATTCTCAAAGGTAGTTAGTATGGATAACATGTTTTGTTTTTTTTGTTTTTTTGTGATTCAGAAAGCCAACACTGTCATTTCCCTTATTTTATATAAGGAGAATTAACTAGACTATATAAGGAGAATTAACAGATACAAATGATAATCTCTAATCTTCCTTTATACATTCAACAGCTCAATAAAATAAGTATAATGAGTCACTATAAGCTCACATTCTCTGAAAATCTCCATATGAAGTCCATTTTCATGAGAACCAGTGAAGTTGCACAGCCTGTTTTAGACACAATGTAACGCAAAAGGATTGTTAAACAACTGTTTTGAGATAATAAAGGGGTCATAGAAGCAGGTTCTCCAAGCATATACTTCCATTGCTCAACCTGACACAAAACTGTCACTCAAAAACTATGCAGATGGAGGAGACAAGATGAGCTGCTACAAACACGTGCAGTGTTAAAAATGTATGTAAAAGTATTTTGTTTATGTTTGCACAAGTGTTTGTATTCAGGAGTGGGTTGCGGTGGATAAACTCAAGTCTGTAACTGTCGGCCAGTTTTACAGTTTCAAGATAAAAATGTGTATAGTTTGTGCTTGTGTGCTTTTAATGGGTTTCACAGAGTGCAACGTTGTGTGCACATTGTGCTTTTTAGCATGCTACTAGCATGACTATGATAATGGTAAAGTCAGTCATGTGTGTCAGCGCTGAATATTATTTATAGTATACAAACACAAATATTATGAATGGCAATGAGGTTTTGGTTAGATGTTCATGGTCCTTATAGGATGAATCCTAATGTCTATGTCTGACTTTTACAATATTAGTCTACTGGTAGTTGAAGATTAAGTGAAATACATCTGCTGGAAACTAAAGACCATTCTTGTACAATTCTTTTAACAGAAACATTGTTATTTTACATGTGCAGATTGCAGAACTACATTAGAGGTACACCTTATAGTGATTATACGCATTAATGGAGTGATAAGCCACAGTGCGATGTGCCAGAGAGTGATCTTCTGGCATCCTACTTTAGAATCACACATTAAGATGTTGAACATGGAGTTAACTGTCCACATGTACTGTGCTTTTGTCCCTTCATATTTACTATAGAGTGAGGTAAAACTACAACAGAAAAAGTAAAAACAATACTAGTTTATGGCTCAGGAACTCAATGTGTGATATGACAAACCACTGCTATTAGAAATAAATGTCTAAACCATATATGAGTGTGATTAAAAGACAGAACTATGTGGAAGTGCATTACAGTAGGAAGATATTAATAATACAAACCTTCCACTTCTGTGTTTCCCCTGATTCTGCAGGGAGGGGGTTTGTTATTCTGCCATGAAGGCACCTGACCGTGCATCCACTAAGGTTACATAAGGTTGGTGAAACTATCAGCTGACAGTGTTATCTACATTCACCACCGCAATTAATGCAACCTGATGCTTTAAGTTCACTTATATTTCGTAAAAATAAACCTTGTTTAACCCCTTGAGACCCACGTCCATATATGAAGGCTTTATATTGAGGCACTTTACACAACATTCCTCTTCTCTTCAACCTGTTGTCCTCATTAGACTGATGTTGTCCTTCTTGAATCAAATACTGGTAGTAGAAGGACTTTACATCCAACATGTTGTCAAATCACTTTACAGGTTAATCTGTAATAAAAGTGGATAAAATGTGAAATCTTAACAAATGATATGGTTGACACCTGTTTATTCATGAAAAACATAGTTTGATACACCATGCAAACTTGATAATCTTCAGCAACAGTAACATACAAGCAGAAGGAAAATCTTAAATAATCAAGGCTTTGTTGCTTTATTTGCCATGTTCAGACACTGGACTACAGAGTGTAATGCTTTGTTGTGTACTGGTGACACACACTGGCATTATTAAGTAAAACAAACCCATATCCCTATATTCAAAGACAAAACTTACAGAACCAGTCTGACTTAATAATATAATAACCAGTCTGATTTAATAATATACTACTAATAATAATGCATGCAAAATAACAGTTTGGGACTAAGCTATCAAAATGATGCAACAGCAATAAACTAGGGATGATGAAGAGGCAAAGTATATAAATATCATAGCCTCATAATGTAGTTCTGCAGTATGTGTTTACAGTATGTACTCACAGGCTGTGTAAATGACGCTGACCCTATTTGAACCCCATCATTTCTCATCAGCTTTTCCATAACCTTATTTCCTTTAGGGCACAGGCAGTTCCTCTACCCACCCTCTTCTCTTGTTTTCTGGTCTTCCCCATCCTTGTTGTGGTTCCTGTCTGGTGAGACCTTGTGAATGTGAAATACAATATAAGCCTCTACTCTACTCGCTCTGTGAATTATCAACAACTTGGGGTCAAAAGGTGAGTTTACATGTTTAGTGATTAAGATAGTGTGGTCAGCTGCACAAGTTAACCCTTCCTGACTCTTCACAAAAAAGGCAAAAATGGCCTATAATTAATTGATCATTTCTTTTTTGCCAGTTTGTTTTGATTTATCCAAACCAAACAGTTATTGTACCGACTTCATATGCTGGAAAATAATCCCCTGAGACTGATAGATGAATTATCTTCTTGAAAAATTAAAATTAGTGGCTAAGAATCAAATCACTGTGTCAGTTAGGTTTCATGATGTTATATTGATACAAAGTGAGCATAATGGATATAATCAGTGTGTCAGGGTTATATGTTCTCATGTTTCTGAAGTAAGGTTTGGCACAGTGGAAACTGGTGGAAGTGGAAGATAGCTGTTGATAATCAAGTATTCATAAGCTGTAACTGATGTTGTAACATGTTGATTATAAATACAGTTATTGTGCAGACAAGTCCATGCCTCAGAGGAAGCCTTCCAGTACACAGGATAACACACGTTTATTTATAAGAAGACTAAACTGGCCACTTAACTTCGGATATTAACATTGTGGGATGTGTCATAATTATTTTATTTGGTTGTGTGGGTCATTTCTTGATGTGCTATGGCCTTATCTTCTGAAATTGTACTGAAGAATCAAGGGAACAGAAGATCAGATAATTTCTTCCTCTCACTAAGGTACAATTTGTACATGTATCATTAACCTTTTCAGTGGTTTAAAAGCAAATGTCACAGGATGAGATTCAAAATGATGCAGGAAACACTTTGTCAATACATCAGAAGATGGATAGCACCTGAATCTGCATTAGAAGTCAATATTGGCATTAGTTAAAGGTTTTCCCTTAACACATGTCATTTTTGATAAATGGTATCATATTAAATATTTTGTAATATAAAGTCCACTGTGCATCCTGTAGCAGACAAGAGCAAAAAAAGGAGTGCTTCTCAGCTTGAACCACAAACTTGAGGAAAAAAGACAGGAGTACAATAACAGTCTCAATATGTTTAACCCTTTATCAGGCAAGTGACTATTTTTGGTAATTTCCATAAACATTAGCCTCCTAAGACCCAGGAAATGTCAACAAAGTACAAGCTTTTTTTGTTTTTTATTAAATAAGTGCCTATATTGGAAACATCATGATGCAACACTTTTTTCAGATGCAGTTTTTAAATTTTTTATGGAATGTCCTTTGTGGTGGACAGTTTTCTTTTCTTTCTTTTTTTGTATAAAGTTGTGAAACTCTTGTCCACAAATGTGGACAGAAAACTCATTGCTGGGTCTTAGGAGGTTAAATATGGGGCCAATCTAGTGCCTCAGTGAGGTCCAGAAGCATGTTGGTTTTAATAACACTGCAGAGTGATTCAGAGAGATTTTATAGACATGTTGAAGCTGTAAATAGTGAAAAGGAGTGATTTTGGTCAGTTTATGACCTTTTAACAGTTGTTTTATTGCATGTCTTTGTTTTTTAGCAAGCGCTGAGTAGATGTTTTATGGCAAGAAGAGGGCAATGATGATGTCCAATAACATACAAAGGTTGAATTTTTTGGAATTTCAGAGTATTTCAGTGAGTGCCCTATAAAGGGTTCATGGTGCAAACAGACTAACAATTCATCTGCTGTGTTTTCTTCAGAGTAGAGGACAGATGCAACATACAAAAAAGATGTAATCAACCTCAATTTATTGGAAGATTTCATTGGATAACAAGTTGATATGAGGTTCAAGTGTATTGGCTAACGATACCAAGGAAATTACCAGGGTTGGGAGAGAGAGAGAGAGAGACTGCTGAGGCCATAGACCGCGAAACTGTGTTCTAACAATGTTTGTCATGACAGCAGTTAGTTTACTGAATGTGACCCTTCGAGGTAAAATACAGTAGCCTGACAGACCTGTTGTGTCTTGCTTTGTTGCTATGATTGATGTGTTGTGATAACCATCAGGAGGAGATTTGGCACACTGTCACTTCTAAAGAATGTTGCATGTCACTAACGTATGCAGACAAACGTGACTTACAAATGGTACATTAAAGTTAAATTCCTGATAAAAACAACAATCCTTCTTCACACCACATCCTTTCTCCCTGCTCTACACTACATTCTCTCCCCTCTCAGTTTCCAAAGCTCCATTTCCAGGAGGTCCAACAGGAAGTCCGCCCAGAAGTCTTTTAGCAGATGGAAATAACCTTTCCAGATTGTCTGTACTGGAGATATAATTATCACAGCAGTCCTGGCTGTTAGTAGAAGTGTTCCACTGGCCCTTGGAATACCTTGGTTGTGACCTGGTTTTGCACGATCAGCCATTATTACACAAACCTTGAGCAAGAAATAAAAGAAATGAGTGAATGTGGTGTGCAATTGCCAGCCTGAAGGATGGCAAACATACAAGGTCTGCTATTCATTATGACCTGGACCTACAGTGAATCACTCTGCTCTCTTTGTCTGTTTCAGTGACGATAATTTAGCACTATGAAACACACTTTCCAGAGGGAGATAAACAACAATTAAAGATACACACAGATAGCAAAAATAGATTTCTGTATTTTTCCACTGAACCACAGAGGGGAACTTTTGGTAACAGCATAGCACCTTATAGCAGCTTTAAAGCACAAGAAGCATATTAAAACAACACAGGGAAATGGATGGACACTATTTTTTACATGATCACAGGGGTGAAAATGAGTTCGTGAAATGAAGTGTGAGAAAGCATAAGAGAAAAAGACAAGTAAGAAATGGAGGCAAATGCTGTATACTTGCAGTGACTACATAGCAACCAGTTGGTTACAAGAGAAGATACATGTGGCGTTAGAGAATGCACAAGGAGGATTAAGCTTTGTCGTTGTTCCATAAGACTGAGGTAAATCTAATTGGAGGAATTAAATGTAGTGCTCATGATTATGTTTTCAAGTGATTATCATTGTATATTCTATGGAAATTAGACACAGAGCCTGATATATTACACCACAATGCTTATACCAGGGATAGGTTGTGTATGAAAAGTCATTCAGTTACTTAAATCAATTAGTTTATGCTAATATTGGCCAGTCTTTGTCTCATTTCTAACCAGTGCCTGGTAGCAGAGGCCATCAGACAAACTGGGATGACTCTATGTCATTGTGTGTCTGTCTAATCAGTGTACACATGACAACATGCTACATACATGATCCAGGTTCAGTACCCAACTGCAACCACATTAGTTCACGCTTGTTAACGTTCTAGATTAGGGGTGTCAAACTCATTTTAGTTCAGGGGCCACACAGCTAAATTTGATCTACAGTGGGCCGAACCAGTAAAATAATAACATAATAAAATATAAATAACGTCAACTCCAAACATTTCTCTATGTTTTAGAGCGAAAAAAGTAAATTTACACTATGAAAAGGTTTACATCCACAAACTATCCTTTCAAACAATGTGAATAACACAAACAAACTGAAAAAAATAAGTGTACTTTTAACAGTATTCTGCCTCAGTTTATCATTTACACATGTTCATTATAACTTACAGATCACAGTGGATCTACAAATACACAAAACATTTAGTAACAGGTGGAATATTATTAAAATTGTACTTATTTCTCCTAAGACATTTCAGGTTGTTCATATCTGTTCAGGTAATTCACTTTTTTTTTTTTTTTTGCAAAATTATGCTTTGTTTTAGTGTAAATACATGAAAATATTTACATTTACAAAGAGAAAAAATTGCAGTTGTCATAATTTATATATTATTATGATAGTATTTTACTGGTCCTGCCCACTTGAGATTGAATTGGTCTGAATGTGGAACCTGAACTAAAAGGATTGCAAATATTGTCAGTGTAATTTTGCATTTCACAAATTCATCCCATGGGGCCGGACTGGACCCTTTGGCGGGCCGGATTTGGCCCCCAGGCTGCATGTTTGACACCTGTGTTCTAGATCGATGCCATGACATAATAAATTAACTAACATACTTAAAGGAAACAGAAGATAAACCTGCCAATGTCACTAGTAACAAACTTTAGTCTTGTTTATCTCTTTCACTGTCAGCCTGTCCACAGCCCATTTAGCCTGTTACACCTTTCTTCAGTCCGGATTTTGTTGGTTGCATCACATGTTTGAAACCAGCTGCATGCATGCTGCACACACAAATCAGCACTCATCCATATGTGTACAGTAGCTCAGAACAGACTGTTTATGTCAGGTGGATGTGGTGTAAAGGTGCATTACCGTCACTCTCTAAGTTTGCCCGAGGATATTCCTGATATTTTGCATGCATCAGAAGAGCCATCTTAGCTTTTTGAAGTCAGAAAAGACCACAGTTACACAACAGGGTGAAACTAAACTGCAAAATGTCAAGGTTAAGGTCAAGGTCCAAGTAACTCACTTTATTATCCCCCCAGGGAAATTCTGCCTGTATTTTACTCATCCACACACAACAAACCTGGTATTAGCATTAGCAGGTAGCACATTAGGAGGTGAGCCAACACTGACCTCATGCTTGGTAACTAAATTACCTTAAGCCTTCTGTTAGCCCTAACAGCATATTAACAAAACAATAATATAGAAAATGACCACCGTGATGCTTACTGGAGGGTCCAACATAGGTCAAATTCTATCTCCTGATACATGAAATAAACTATGAAGTTGAATAAGTGTAAGACAAAGGCCAACATCAAAGCGCCACTCATCTAAACCATGATTCTAAATGGATCCTAGAATTCTAGAGCCTACTGCAGCTTGGACACACTTTTTCAGCTTGTGAGCTACTTTTAAAATGACCAAGACTAATAATGTACCACCACTATATATTATACATCTGTCAGTGGATAGCTCATTAGATAATATTACTGTCATATATATCAATGATAGCTCAGTAGGTAATGCTTCTGACTTTAGTATGGGAGACAGGTGTTCATGTCCTGGTGTAAGCATCAGGGTATTTTACCCATGCTAATTTCAGTTCTTTTTACATGTTGCATTAACTATACACTGTATTCTCACAGTCTTAAGTTGTACTGTATGAGCTGTAGATTTTTGTTCAATGTATCTGCTGAACTGCATTTTATCCTCTTCATGCACTCTGAAATGTGCAAATAAATAACTTGTTATTGTTTCATGCAAAGCCGTTGGGATAACGTAGGCAAGGTAGGCAGCTGCCTAGGGCCCCCTCGCTGAAGAGGGCCCCCGATGGCCGCATGGTCATTTATCTGTACAACTTATTAAAAACCATTCATTGTGAACAAACCACCACAGTGAGGCAGCGCTAACCCTCTCCTGTACTGTTTTGTGACTGGGCCCCCCAAACTAGAGGGATTCCCCCTATGCAACGACAAACTATGAGGGTCATGTAGAAGTGACCTCCGCCCTCGCCCCATCACACCCCCTACTCTCTGTCAGTGGAACAAACGGTCTGTCCACACTGAGCACGGCGGCGGCCATTTTAAAAGAACATCAATGATGAGGTGCTCCTACCCTTCAGGGGTTGCAAAAGGACAAAAAAAGAAAGAAGAAGAGGAAAAACGCCAATGACACAGCAGTAAGTATGAAAAAAACTATTGTTTTGTCCAAATAGGCTACAACTGTGTGATATGTTTGAAAGTGTGCGAACAAAAGCCCTCACATCAGTGACCAAACACACAGATAGATGTTAGCATGAGAGGGAGAGGATTCAGTTCAACAACTAATCATATACACACAACACAACTGTGTTCTGTTGGAAGAATTTAAGGAGAGAATAAACAACTTCTCCATCGCCCTTTTCTACTGTTGTACAGCGTTCCAAAACTTCTTTTGAGCTAAATAATTTGGATGTGGAGGACCGAAGTACGACAGCATTAACAGTATTTAGTCATGAAAAGCCAACGCTAAGCCTACTGAAGTGTTTTCACTTACTCTGGACGGTTGTCTGCTCCTGCTGCGGTCACCCACACAACTTTATTCCAAATAAAATCGTCTGGTCCTACGAATCCCATCCAGTTTGGACAAATAATCCATCCAGTTCAGTGGACATTTTCAGTTAGCTAGCAATTTCCGTTGATGATCTCTCCATCCCATTAGGAGAAAAATATCCCTTTTCCATTGCGTTTGTCCGTCTCATCAGTACGTTTGTTCCTTGTGTGTCAGCTGGTTTAGGCACAGAAGAGGACCAGAGTAGGACTGCAGCAAAAGTTTGTATTTTCAGGCCAACATTCGTTAAAGTCCCTCACATCGGCTCTGTGCCCTCACTGCAGAACTGAGTTCTGTTCACGTTCAAGGCAGACACACGTAAACAATACATGAGGCATTCAGGAACAATTAGAATAATTAGGAAATTACAACACTTTTCAAAATCGTCAAATATTCAGAATATTCAAATACAACACCAAAAAAAATGAATGGCAGTGTCTGTGAACCATGTCTGTGAACCATGTAATTACAATCCTACATTTTAAACTCTGTAATTATCTATATTTCCCACACTTGTCCATCAACACATCACAACACTTTGCACCATGTGCTCAGGTAGTTTTGCCAATAAGGTCTGATGTTACATTTTGGTGCACTTTGTTCCAAAAAGTCTTGGTATGTATTGTTCTTTTTAATAATAATAATAATAATAATAATAATAATAATAATAATAATAATAATAATAATGATGTTTTTGACTTGTTAACAAAAATAAACATTAATATAACCAAATTGTGTCATTCCCATCAATAATGCCTAATTGAAGACACTGTGTCCTTTACGACACTCTTGTGAATACTCTTTGTAGCGTAATACAGAGTAATTCATGACTCATTAAATGCACCAGAAAACAGGAAATCACATCTGGATTTTATTTTTCTTCGGTGATTCGACCACCACATCTTTGCATATTAGGGGCCTCACTTTACTTTCTTGCCTAGGGCCCCCAGATATCTTGAAACGGCCCTGGCTGCATGATAACACAAAAAAAGATAATAAATTGAAAAGAATTAACATCCTTGTTGCTTAGATAAGTATTCAATCACACAGCCTACCCATTAACCTACGGAGCCCCCTAACGGACACTGAGAGAAAAAACATTATGGGTGGAAAAAAAAAAAGACAAACTTTTGCGCAATCTTGCAAAACTTACATTAAAACCAATGTTCTTCTGGGTGGACGGACGTTTCGGACACGGACGTTTCAGACACGGACGTTTCGGCCTAGGACGTTTCGGCCTTTCGAGGGTTAGGGTTAGGGTTAGGGAGTCCGAAACATCCTAGTCCGGAATGTCCTAGGCCGAAACGTCCAAGTCCGAAACATCCTACATTCGTTCTTCTGGGTCACCTATGCTCTGATTGGAAACAAAAACAGAAACGACAATAGAGTAGGAGAAGTTTATTGAATTATATTTTGACCTGGGTCTAAAATACAAAGGTATTAAAACAGCGCTTGGCAGTAGACACAGGTTTGATGTTAGTGAGAGACATCTAAGAAGATTCTTCAGTGAGAGAGGACTTTCTCGTTGCAAAGCATATTCGGATCTTGTGGTTCTGGTTGATTTCATTAACAACCAAATGCAATAGTCCGGACAACTTCACAGGTATAGATGGATGTACACAAAATGCAGAGAATGTGGACTACGGGTGAGGAAAGAGGATGTGAGATTGGCATTAAAGGAACTATACATCCATCTATACCCGTGAAGCTGGCCAGAGTACTGCAGTTAACGCAGACAGCTTGTCTCTCACTAACATCGAACCTGTGTCTACTGCCAAACACTGTTTTAATAGCTTTGTATTTTAGGGCCAGGTCAGAGTAAAACTCAACTAGAAAAGCACTTGGAGAGCGCAGACCTCCGCTAAAGCAGATCAGTACTCCTCCCCTGATCACCACCAAAATTTAAGCATTTGTTCCTTGGGCCAAATTTTCATCCAAATCCATCCATAACTTTTTGAGTTATCTTGCACATGGACAGACAGACAGACAAACCAATGCCAGCAAAAACATGACCTCCTTGGCGGAGGTAATAAACTTCTCCCACTCTATTGTCGTGTCTGTTCTGTTTCTGTTCTGAGCATGGATGACCCGGAAGAACATTGCTCTTAAACGTAAACACTTTTGCGACATTGGCAAAAGTTTGTCTTTTTTTTTTTTTTCACCCAGCAGTTTTTTTTACCCCAATGTCCTTTAGGGGCCTCCGTATTACTACTACCACCCCCCCCCCCCAAAAAAAAAAAAAAGTTGTACATATAAGTGTGGGCAATGTGAAGGCAATATAATGCTCATGAAATAAGATGGCCATTGACTATCAAGGGTTCCCTGTCCTCACAAAAGTGAATTTAACCACTGGGGTCCATAAAAAGGAAACCTGAATGACCCCTGGAAAAATAACTGACTTAATATTTCTAGACAGACTTTCCTTGTAAGTCTGCAGTATCAGGCTTTATTGAAGTCAGCATCTAGTGGCCATTTGCAGTAAAACACTTCAACGCTAATACTTCCGCATTAGTTTCCATTTCAAGCTGTGGTTGTTAAGCACACGGTTTAAAGTTCAAGGCAGGACTAAAAACATGCTGCGTGTGACAAAGTGGCAGAGTTGTTTGACAGTTTCATTTAAATTCACAAACATACACAGTATATGTGGTGTGCGTGCCAGCAAATGCAAATTCTACAAACATGGCTTGTGGTTCTGGTTGATTTCATGAACAACCAAATGCAATACTCCAGCCAACTTCACAGGTATAGAAGGATGTACGTGAAATGCAGAGAATGTGGACTACGGGTGAGGAAAGAGGATGTGAGATTGGCATTAAAGGAACTGTACATCCATCTATACCCGTGAAGCTGGCCGGAGTATTGCAGTTAACGCAGACAGCTTGTCTCTCACTAACATTGAACCCGTGTCGACTGCCAAGCACTGTGTTAATAGCTTTGTATTTTGGGCCCAGGTCAAAGTAAAACTCAATAAACTTCTCCTGCTCTATTGTCGTGTCTGTTCTGTTTCTGTTCTGAGCATGGATGACTCAAAAGAACATTGCTCTTAATGTACAGAGTTTAGCAAGATCGGCAAAAGTTCGTCTTTTTTTTTTTTCCCACCCATCATTTTTTTCCCCCAATGTCCTTTAGAGGGTTCCGTATTAACCCCCCCCCCCCCCCCCCCCAAAAAAAATAAATTAATAAATAAAAATTTAAAAATCAAAAAAATACATATTGCATAAATTGTGGGCAATGTGAGGGCAATATAATGCTCATGAAATAAGATGGCCATTGACTATCAAGGGCACCCCCTCCTCACAAAAGTGAATTTAACCACTGGGGTCCATAAAAAGGAAACCTGAACGGCCCCTGGAAAAATAACTGACTTAATATTTCTAGACAGACTTTCCTTGTAAGTCTGCAGTATCAGGCTTTATTGAAGTCAGCATCTAGTGGCCATTTGCGGTAAACCACTTCAGCGCTAATACTTCCGCATTAGCTTCCATTTCAAGCTGTGGTTGTTAAGCACACGGTTTGAAGTTCAGGGCAGGACTAAAAACATGCTGCATGTGACAAAGCGGCCGAGTTGTTTGACAGTTTCATTTAAATTCACAAACATACACAGTATATGTGGTGTGCGTGCCAGCAAATGCAAATTCTACAAACATGGCTTGCAGTTTGGGTGTTGGCACATGTCTGTCTTTGCATGCCTGTACTCGAGTGGTGTATACCAGTTTATCTCCCCATTCCTGGGCACATGATGATACCAGTTTGTCACTAGCAGATACCATATGCACTTTGATGAAATGAAACCCTGTCCCCCGTGAGTGTTCCTGAGAGCTGGCAGTTCAGACCAGGACAGCATGATACCAAAATTATTCCCAGACAGACAGACTATTTATACTGTAGGCTACTAACCTCCTTATCACATGGCAGTACTTAAGAAATTAAAGAAGTGCTGCATCAAGCTATGAGACATAATTGGATGTTTGGAGGTTTTACATTCTCAGCAACAATGAAGTAATAGGCAACACCTGAACAGTAAACATTATTCAACTATTCAACGATAGTCAATACATTTTTAAGAGCAATTCAATAACCCACAGTCATTGACTCGGGCATTGACTGGAGACAACACCACTAATGAGAAAGGGCAAATAAATATGTCTAAAAGCTTTCGCAAATTTAGAAGAACAGTCTCACGGTCACAGAGCTTTCAAGACTGAATGTTGTCATTAACAGTACAGTTCACTGAACCTCAAAATAAACCTTTTACTGTTCCTCTCACTCCTTAAGTATGATTTACTTTATGGTGTTTTTTTTAAACAGGAAGCTTGCATTGACACATAGAAGGCATCCTCTGGTATTTATCCCCACATTTATGACCTAGAACGCTATGTGAATAGCTGGCAGGCAGGAATAGAAAGGTGTGAACAGGTCTGGCTAGTTTGCTGGATTCCCAGTGTTTGAAACTGTGAACGCCTACAACAAAGCTTTCAGGTAACTTGCACCCCTGAAACATTTGTACATGTGACAGCTCTTTGCAAGTCAGGTGTAAAGTGAGTTTATACGGTACATAGTGTTCATACCTGACATTCATAGTGCATATGTTCTGAGTGCACTATATGATGGTTAACGTGACCTGAATTGCACATTGCTATGGAATTCTCAGAAAAACATAAAGTGACATTTAGCATTTAAAGTAAAGCAGCATCAGAAATATAGATTTAATGAAGCCAACTATGAACATATGCCTGAGTGACGCTCTCAAATTGGAGAGTGCTCCAGTAATTGCGTTAGAGAGATGCTCTTTTCCCACATGCTATCTTACTTCCTGCAGGTGTCAAGGAAAATTGCAGATATTTCTATTCAACACGCTAAAATTTCCCTTCAATAACAAGCAAAGTCACGATGTTCACTGACTGAAAACGGTAGAAAAACACAACATTAAAACTTAGTTCAACAAAGTTAGACTCAGAGTTGTCTATACAGATAAATCACTGAATGAAAGTTAGTTTAATAGGGGTGGTATTTTATTTATTTATTTTTTACATCCCACTCATTCAACACTGATATTTAATGATTTGAACCAGCTTCTGACAACTCTGTTTTGCTGTAGTCATTATGAGTTCCACAGTCAAAACAGTATAATGGGAGAAAACTATACTACACCAAACCAAACCAAGATAGTAAATAACATTAAATTATGCTGTTTTTGATGAACAGATTGAAATTTAGTTTAGTTTGGGGTTGGGATCTGGTCTGTGACTGGGCTGGGGTCTAATACAAACTTGTTTTTTGTAGTTCTGATTATATTCCATTTCTTTAAATTGATTTCTACATTGGGTCGTAGCTGATGAGGATGACTCATGTCTGTCTTTTTTGCTCACCTTTATTGCTGCTCTGTCTGGTTGCCATGCCAACACACATGCACACAGAGCAAAAGGTTAGGAAAACACGTTCACAATGACGGTTTGTAGCGATTCATTTGGGGCAAAATGAAAACCTAAAAAGCAAAATGACAAAAGGCATATTCTGCGAAGCATTAATCGTGGAAATATTCTTTAGTGAAAGATAGAGCAAACAGTAAAGAGGAAAAACATGATTCACTATCCAGTACTCTAATGATGAGCTACAAGAGTGCTTGACATAGTTCCTGTGATGAGCGGTAAACGCATAATCAATACTCTTTCTTTTTCCACCAAAGATGTAATGAAAGAAACAGGCCTTTTATTTTGTCTTAAGATAGAAGCAATTATTCTGGAAGAACATTGGTTACATGTGCTTCCACAGTCTCCAAACATTTTAGCATGTCTTTGTAGTTTTAATACTATTGGAACAACAAAAAGAAAGAGGGTGGATTGAGTGAGTAAGACCCAAGATAAGCATTAGTACAGTGTGCAAAAGCCCTACACTGGAAAAAATCTAAATCTCACCAAGTGTATTTTTCTCATTTTTTGTTAAAATATCTTATCACACTTAAAATAAAACATAATCACCTAACGTGTAACTTTTCAGAGAGATTTAAGAACTTATTTTTAGACAATAGATTTTGAAACTCTCATTTCAAGAAATCTTACCAGTATAATTTTCACTTGTTCCGATGGCAGATTTTTTTTTGCTTAATTCAAGCAAAAGTATGTATTATCATTATTATTATTATTATTTTTTTTTTTTTTTTAAGAGAGGCTTTTTTTTTTTTCCATTGAAACCAAATCAAAATCAATGTCCAATTTTTTTTATATACAAGTCACCTATTGCATTATGTGTCCAACCTGAAAAAGGGATCCCTCCTCTGTGGCTCTTCCTCATGTTCCCTACATTTTTTCATTAGAGGTTTTCCTCAATCAAAATTCATATTTAAGGACAGTGGGTGTCCCTTTGTGATGTATCATTTTGAGCTATATAAACAATAAACTATGGGGGGAGAACATTATTTCTTCTAAATATGAGAAAGCTTTCACTTTCACTGTAAAACAAGTTATTTAGTTGAATAATAATGTAAACAAATCAGATAAAGGAATAAAATACATGCAAGCTTTTCTAGAGCAGGGTATTAGAACACATCAGTATCCTAGAAATATACAGTCAACAGGAGATGATGGTTGTTCTGCAGTTTGCTATTCATCAGTTTACTGGACCATTTTGACCTGTGCACTGAAGCGAATAATCGGGGAAGTTCATTCAGTTTGAGGCCTTTTCTTTTTTATCTTTTCTCATGGAAATGAAAAGCAGTGGAGCAAGTGGATTCACAGCCTGCATGACAACACTCCCTTCATCCTGCTTGTAGGAGTTCGGCCGCAGTTTGATCTGCTTGTTTCTTTACTGGAAGTGTCTTAAAAGTCCATTCTGCTATTTCTTTATAACACATTTACAGGGGGAAAATAAATACATTTCTATTTGACTGAGCAATGAACAAATCCTCAATAGTGACTTTCCAGAAAAAAGTTTTCTCTGTAACTGACACTTGTGTGATCTAACACAGCACCCAAATATCACGTAGCCAAATTCTCTAGAACAAAGTGCTCATGTTTTCTATAGCGGGTGCTGGTGGAAGGCGTTGCAAATTCCAGTAACTGAAGGGTTTTATCAGCATGGCTCACTTATTACTGGACGACAAATGTCTAGGTCTCTATTTTGTTTTGTTTTTTCAATGCTTTACTGTGACACTTAACTTGCGTAAGAGACATTTTTGAAAAGATTGGACGTCAGTAGAGCTCTGACAAAGCATGGCAAGTGGGACATGGGATAAAAGAGAGGTCATGCCATTTAATGAATTGTTATGTAGGAGTTGAAACAAACAAAAGCAACATCTATAGCTGGAGTCATTCATTCATTTTGATTCCACTGTTCTGAAATATACAAGGTATACAGGAACAACTGTGATTTATTGAAAGAATAATTCATGCATTTACAGGAAAATAAGAAGTGAATTTTGGTTATGTGGCATATTATAGTCAGACAAAAAGAAAAAAAAACTCTTCATCAATACAACAATAAGTTGACTTGTTAATAACAAAGCCTTTTTATTCCTTTTCTTGACTGAAGCTGTTTTGTAGCAACAGTGAAGTGTATTTGCAAAGTATGGCTGATTATTATTACTAAAAGACACTTCCCTGTGTGCATACACCTCCTATCCAAGGGAATAATGAAAGGAACCAGGCACGATAGGGAGACAAATGCTCTGTTTTATAGTTCAGATAAGCAGAGTCAAGTGTTGTTAACAATGAGATGTTTTATTATTATGCCTGTCACTTTACATCAAATATGATCATCTTGCTATTTGGAACATGTTTGTGCAGAGAGGCAGTGGTATGTACATCTGCAGACAGCTGAATTAAAATGCACTGAAACAATTTGTCCTCATTTTGGTCATACAAAAGTTGCTGTTTTAATACTTTGAGAGGTCTGTGCAGCCTGTGTGTATGTGAATCTGCTTTTAATGTACGTATGCTCTGAGAACTGTAAAGCTAATTTCCACATGTGCAGGGAAAGATCTTGCATTTGTAATTATATTTGCATATTATTTTTTTTTTAGTTTGTCTTTTAATGTTAATGAAGATGGCTTCTAAGTTTTTAGTTTTTTAAAAATAATAATGCAAGTAATTTTTCTGGGTCAGATTCTTCCGTCTAAAACTCAGTAAAAGTGAATTTTTCTGTCACCGCATAAGGTAAAGTTTCATAAAACAAGAAAAGTAATACCTTAAAATAATACCTTAAAATACCAAGTATGCATAATATTAAGATTACACATCTTTGAGGTCTTTAAGATACTTCAAATCCACTTAAGAGTGGTTCACTTCACGTAAACGACTCCTTCTCAGCAAGAAATGATGGGCTTCAGTTTTTCCATGAGGTTCTGTGCCATGATCACAGCTGATGAATAATGCAGCTTTTAATTTTAATTCTGAATTTAACTGAATGATGCATTAGCAGAATCTCTAATAGTAGTGTGTGTTCCGGAAGAGAGCTGATATAATTATAGAATCTGAATGCTCTGCTTCACCACCATCATCTCTGACGTGTTGTTTACGAAATATGAATCAAAGGGATAATAGACTACCATCCAGCTGCTCACTCACCTGCATATAAATGGGAATATTTAGCAATAACAAACCTGCATACGGAATAACCTGTAGGTGGCACAGACAGCCAACAGCTTTAAGCAGAGGCCTATTTCTTATTTCACGTATTTCCATTTTTATAAATTTCATAAATATGATATCTAAACAGATCTGGTTCTAACTACTGCTGTAACTTTTGACCCAAGCCAATACTGACATAATGCTTTTACATAAATGCACCGTGAAAGGACCGGCTCTGTCTTATTTTATTTTTCTTTCACTTCGAAGCAGAGATCTAAAAGTGTGTGCGGCTGCTGCAAATATTATACTTAATGACTGTGGATTCTGTCTAATGCTTTTTTGTTTTTCAAGCACAAATTACACTGGCTTCTCCCAGATAGCAGTTGCTATAGCAGCAACATCACAAGTGCACAAGAAAAACAGACTTTGTTGACTTTGAACAACAGATAACAACAGTGAGTGAAAGTGAGAGAAAAGCACAGTACCTACGAAGATGTTCCTGTCTGTCAACCAAGTGGAAGAAACAATGATGTATTATGATGCTGTTAACACTACACAGTTTTAGTTTGGGCCGCTGGTGTCATTTTGTCAAGCAATGAATGAACAATGTATGCAGTATTTTTAACAACAGTGTGTTATTATACCTAGTGGAACTGATTCTCCATTCAAAAAAATGTTTCCTCCACCATCTGAAAGGAAATGCAATGAAAGTGCAATAAAATTCCAGTGAGGAAGTAAAAACTAGTTTTAATTTTACATTTTTTTAATTCTACTAAAACAATAGCCATTATTTGTATTGATAAGATAGGATTTTAATGTATTTTTAACCCATAAAGACCCAGTGCTACTTTTGTGTCAGTTCCCATATCATTTTTTTTCTCTCTTAAGTGATTTATCACCATTTATTATAATATCATCCTCTGTATTTTGCGTTTCTTCAATAAAAATCAGGTATTTTCCCACAATTAATTTACTGATCATGTAGATGTTCATAAAAGCTTAGATTAAAGTTAATTGTCATATTATCAGAAACAGAGAAAAATTATGAAAACGTGACTTTTTCAGCAAAGTCTGTCATTAACTGAACATAAACCCAGTGTCTCCATCTGTTGTCATTGATCTAACTCCATGGGTTTTACTGGTAAATCAATAGGGGTGTCAAACTAATTTTCTTCCGGAGGCCACATTCAGCCCAATTTAATCTGAAGTGGGCTGGACCAGCAAAATAATAGCATGACAGCCAATAATTAGTAACAACTCCAAATTGTTTTAGTGCAAAAAACGACATTCCACTATGCCAATATTTACATTTACAAACTATCCAAACAAAAAGGATGTGAATAACCTGAAAAAAATGAAATTTGTTAAAAAATATAAGTACAATTTTATCAATATTGTGCCTCAACTTATCATTTATACATATGCATTACAGATCAGATCTACAAAGGCACAAAACATTTAGTAACAGGCAGAACATTGTTGAAATTCCACTTAATTTTCTTTAGACATTTCAGGTTGTTCATATTTGTTCAGGATAGTCACATGTTATGGTTAAAGGATAGTTTGTCAGTGTAAACACTTTCATAATTGAATGTTTTTTGCACTAAATCAAAGAGAAAAAAATGGTGTTGTCATTATTTATAGGTTATTATGATATTATTTTTGAGTTTGATGCCCTAACTTGCACTTTGCAAATTCTGGAACCTTTCACGGGCTGGTTTTGGCCCCGGGCCGCATGTTTGACACCTGTGTTGTAGAAGATGACGGTGCTTCCACAGTAACTACAGCGCCTCTGAATGTCCAAATGGGTCATATGTGATGACCATGAAAAGATGACAAACTGTATTTTACACCAATTATTTACATATATTGATAGAATAAGTGGATCAACAGGTATTAAACATTTAGATCAGTAGATGCTTTTGGTCTACTGTGGATACTTGGGTCTATATGGGTTAATTCTGCACTTGGTATGACCCTTTTTAAAATTACAATGCATATAACGTATTAATGAAGATGAATAAACATATATATTTATAATGTTAAGATGGTAGAAGACAATAGTTCAGAGGAAATATTAAATGACCCGAGTCAGTTCTATCAGTGTAAAAATAAAAAAATAAACTCAACTGAACAGTTCAGTCTCAAACTGGACACTGCTTTAGAACATGCTGTAGAATATATGAGACATAGTTGTTGATATAAAAGGAGAAAGAGGAAATATTCCGCTCAAACACAGATCCCAACCATGTTAAATGTAACTGACTATTTTTTGAGGAGTTATTAATTGGATTTTAGTAATGGGTTTTTAACTCACAAAGACTCAAACATCCACTGATGACCAAAACCATCTACTGATCTAAAATGTTTAATAACTTCTGATCCACTAATCCTATCAATACATGTAAATAATTGATATAAAATGCAGTTATTCATCTTTTCATGGTCATCAGATATGACTCATTTTGGACATTAAGAGGTGCTGTAGTGAACGTGGAAACACAACAACACTGATTCACCAGTAAAACCAATGGAATTAGGTAAATGACAGTGGATGGACACTGGGTTTATGTTCAGTTAATGATATATTTTGCAGAAAAAGTCACTTTTTCTTCACTTTTCTTTGTTTCTTACATAATAATCCTCAACTTTAATTTGAGCTTTTATGATCATCTACATGATCAATAAATTCATTAAAGGAAAATACCTGATGTTCACTGAAAAAACACAAAAGACAGAGGATAATGTCAAAATGAACTTTGATAAATCCCGGAGAAAAGATAAATATAGAGAAAAAACTGTTTTGGATGTGCTACAAAAGTAACACTGGGTCTTTATGAGTTAATTATTTAATTTTATTTATTTATTCTTTTATTGATTTGATATCTTTATGGGTCCATATGTCTCTTAATGTTTCCTCTCCTTTATTGATGATTGTTATATGTGAGAAACTGAACTGACCTGAACTGAACTGAGGTTACATTAACGCTGTCATGCCACCAGGAGATAGAAGCAAAATGCTTCCAGAATTAAAGCAACTTTTCCAAACTTGTGTCACTAATAAAGAAAAATTAAGTCAAAAGTACTGGTAGGCTGTAGTTTCCAAGATATAAAATTTGAAATTCTGTTAATTAATGAGAGACTGAGTATTACTCATGAGGAAAGTTTGTCTCAGAGCTGCCGGATCTACTTCAAAACAGTCTGCTCATTACAATACATTCATTTTTCACAGTCCTCCCAGTGTAAGATTCATAAATCTACAATATTAATGTTTATAAACCAACCTGTATATATGCAATGTGTAAGACCATGTTATATATCTCTAAAGCATTTACCAGCCAGACATTTTGACATTTGTTTTCGAATTCATCTTATCAAACTATGTAAGATTTAGCACATTTTATCTCTGAAGCAGAACATATGTAGACAACTGGAGTGGTCTCCCTGTGTGCAGCAGATAAAAGAAAACTCAGTTGATAAGAACTTTTGTAAAATCAAACATTTTAATGATTCTCTGTACATTCTAATACTGTTAGATGTGTGATTTTTGTATCTATACATTTTAATATAAGTTCTGTCACAATTGTTGATAGACACATAATCATCTCACTGTCATCGTACCTGGATGTGAAGCTGTCAAACGCAGAGACATCTTTATTTTTAATTTAATCAGTGCATGACGGACGCCACACATTTGCCGCATAAAAGATAACTGAAGAACTAGCTGTACTGGAAAACATCCACTGAGGTTTTTTTTTTTTTTCCCAGGGCATGTTAACACCTGATAACTGCAATGACCAGAGCATGATGGAATGTGATTGCATGTGCTCCATAAACTGAATAAATGTACTACATAGTGTGAGTAACATTCATTCATCATCTATCCATTCATTAATTCATGCATAAAATTGAAGAAAAGTGGTTGAAATGTAAATAATGACATGACAATAGTAAACAGTAATAAGTGATTATGTAGAGTATGACTTGAGTTGTAACTATAGGAACTTTTTTCTTTCTTTTTTTTTTTTTAAACACCATTTTTTGTGTCTTCGTGTTAAAGGCGATTGATATTCCAAGTCGTATTCAAGTACATACAGCCATGGAAAAAATTGTTATTTCTATTATTATTATTATTTCTTACATCAATAGCTATGGTATTGTACTGCCAAAAACAATGCTTTTAGGCATTCCATGTTTTCTTTTCTGTCTGTTTAAGTCACAGGAGTTAATACCTGAATGCATAACCATTGTTTTTGATGACTTTTGATGGTCTAATATTTTTTGCCGTGACTGTATATACAAGGGGGGGCTGAAAAGTTCATAGCCTGACTAAGAAGAAGTTATTCCACAGTAATGAAACTTGGCATACATTAAATTCAACCTCTCCTGATACTAATTGCATGGTTTCCTTCCAGATAAACCCATATTGGATAAATAATTTAGGACTTTGAAAAGTAGTACCAGAGACATTTGGTGAACCATCCGTGGCACCGTGGTCTTATCAAATGTCTGCAGAAAAAGGGGTTAGCCCCCAGGGACATTCATGCTGACATGGTTGCAATAGGGGATGATGCTCCAGCTTTATCAACTCCGCAAAACTGGGAAGCTGAATTCAAGAGGGGTAGGGAGAATGAGGGAGGGGTGAAAAGCATTTTCATTAAATGTCTGTTGTACTACTTTCAAAGTCCTAAATTATTTATCCAGTGTGGGTTTATCTGGAAGGAAACCATGCAGTTAGTATCAGGAAAGGCTGAATTTAATGTATGCCAAGTCTAATTGCTGTGCAATAACTCCTTCTTAGTCAGGCTATGAACTTTTCAGACCCCCCTCATAGAAGTACCTAAATCAAGAATCAACACTATGTATCCATTAACTCCATCATTTACTGAATAAAGTCCTCATTGTTTACACAAATCTGCATTATGGTGTCTTCAAGGTTATAGCATGCAATAGCATGGTTAATGTGACAGTCAGTCAAAATAACACTGTCTTATAATTATCACAGGCTGCATTAGCCCATAGTTTACATTATAGCTCCATTAGCTTAGCCAGAAAACAGCCGCAGTAAAACCACAAATCACCCCAGTTTTATGTATAGCAACAGCTGCACTAAAGATCTGTTTGGAATTGTCCAAACAACTTTAGTCTGTGGATCAATAAACAGCAAATTAGGAAAGATAACAACATCATAAGCCTCAGAATAAAACTCACCCATGTAGAAATACTACAATTTCAGCATCAAACTTGACTCTTTTCATTTAGGGCTGTGTCCAGTGATGAAAACAACGACAGTGCCTCTCACTTTCATTTTTTCACTTTCTTTGACTCTAACAGTTTTTTCCATCCCATCACATCACTGATCACTTTCTGATGCTTTGGTGTTCGTTTTCTTCACCATTGGAGGCCAGCAGAGTGACTCAACACTCCCTCTAGTGGCCACATAAACGCCTAAAGCAGGGGTGTCAGACTCATTTTCTTTCAGGGGCCACATTCAGCACCATTTAAACTGAAGTGGGCCGGACCAGTGAAATAATAGCATAATAGCAAATAAATAATGACAACTCCAAATTGTTTTAGCACAGAAAATAACATTCAATTATGCCAATATTTACATTTACAAACTATCCAAACAAAAAGGATGTGAATAACCTGAAGAAAAAAAAGAAATTTGTTAGAAATATAAGTACAATTTTATCAATATTCTGCCTCGACTTATCATTTATACATATGCATTACAGATCCGATCTACAAAGGCACAAAACATTTAGTAACAGGAAGAATATTGTTAAAATTGCACTTAATTAACTTCAGACATATCAGGTTATTCACATTTTATTGTTAAAGGATAGTTTGATAATGTAAACATTTTCATAATTTAATGTTTTTTGCACTGAATCAAAGAGGAAAAAAATGGTGTTGTCATTATTTATATATTATTATGATATTATTTTTTAGTTTGGTGCCCTAACTTGCACTTTGCAAATTCATCCTGCGGGCCGGATTGGAACCTTTGGCGAGTCAGTTTTGGCCCCCGGGTCGCTTGTTTGACACCTGTGGCCTAAAGCATTGTAACGTGAGGGTTCATTGGTGGTTAATGGTTCACTCTTTATAAAATAAGACAGCAGGACGGAGATGGATTTCTTCTTGAACAGTGCTTTACTTTCCACACACAGCAGCTACAGCCACAACACTTCCTGACACATATCCTCACCTGACTGAACGAACCAATCAGGAGCTAGCAGTACTTAGATCGGTAAACGTGAGTGATTTAGAACAGTAGATTCAACAAATTATCTTAGCTGCTCATATACTACAAATGAGAAAATTTAAATGTGTAAATAATAATTCTGCAAACATAAATTTAAATAGTTAATTGGGTAAACACTGTAAATATATTTTTAACAGCTACATGAATTAACTTATTCCCTGTAATATGAATTTACTTCACTGCTAAACCTTACATAACATCAACATAAATTACCTTAACTTCTGAGCCTTACAGCATTGGTATGAATATATTCAGTTCATATGTCTGTTATCTTTATCATAATGTCAGAGCTCTTTATATTCTAAACACTGATGATAATTTTAGGTAATTTTTAGTATTGAAAAATAGAAATATTACATATAGTTCCTTTAACTTTCAGCTAAAAAATAAATCACATATATTTCATGTTTCTTTAAGTTGAGCTGTGATATGACTGGTGATGAAACTGTAACAGGTCTGCTGGTATGTATGGGATTCAAATGCAGAACTCAGCCAAAGGTTTTTATCATAGCAAGCTTTAACATAAATAAACTGAACCTTTAACACCCTGTAGCTGGATGGCAGAACAATTCACACCCTCAAGTGGGAACCTGTGCAGCCTCATTTCCAAACATACAATGAGTGAGGGTCATCATTCAGAGAAGGTTGGGCTATTTTTTAAACTGTTTTGAACTGATGTACCTTGGTTCAATACCACCTGTTTGTCCACCTCAGAGAATTCAGGAGGAGACAGCTCTTCACCATGAAAAGATCTCTATGGCACAGGTGCCTTGAGATTCTGAGGCTCTCCACATGCACAACATCCCCCACACTACTCGTTCTTCAGCATTTTACAAAAATATGCAGTGATTGGAAGAAGTCTCAGAGCTGGAGAAGAAGCTACACTTTAAGGAAATCAGTACATTGTGGGAACTTTTAAGAGTTGTTTTTTTTTTTTTTTTAAAGTAATTTTCTTTTAAATAAACATATGTTCAGTGAAGCTAACAGGTCTGTCAGGCATTTGCACCAAAATATTTTCTGAAGAGCTGAGTCCTGACTTTAGAAGTCATCCATCAGCAAGTTTTTATCTCTGTTGAAAAAGCTTTATCGCCCACTTCCTCAAGCTGTTCATCAAGTAAAATGGAGGAAATCAGAACTGAAGCTAAGGCTTCCTTTGACAGCTGCCTCCTTGGACATTTGACATTCCACTGGCACAACATCACAGATTTAGTTCTCCACATATCAGCTTGTGGAGCTCAGATAATGCATTGTGACTAGACTGAAATAGTCCATTACTCTGACTGTATAGGCTTGCACTAACACTAATTACGCACCCTCTCTTTGATCCCAAACTACACCTGAATGCCCCTGAGATATGAAGTACTACTTTTAATCATGTGTTCAAGCCCGTCTGAATCCCTCCGATGCAGCACAAACATCGTCACATGTATAACTAAACTGCAACAGGTTTAACTATAAAGACTAACATGCAGCCAGTCACATCACAGCAGGCAGGGCATGCTTTGAATCTTGTTCATGTCAACCTTTTTTTAAAAATATTTGTTATTCTAATTCTGTAAGCCAACATATTAATCAGCTAGCAGCAATCATAGCCAGGAAATCAGCAGCAGCATTTACATTTCCTGAATGACCAACTCCAGCTGCCAGAATAAATATGATCAGGTCTAATGCACCTAAAACTGTCTACACCATCTTTAGGAAATTTAATACTAAAAGCTTTATAAGCCTTTCCCAAACTTAGGATCAAGACAAAAAACTGGATAGTGGACCTGTTTTTTTTACTGGCTTACCAGTAGGACTAAAATATTTCACAGTGCTATAATATATGATAATATATGGCCCCATTTGGAGTAAAGCTATAATTTTCTCAAGTTAGGTAATATTTAGAAATACAACTACAAAACTGGATATTCTTTGAGATTAAAGCCATAAATTTAGAGAAAGAAAAACCTCACACATTTGTAAGAAAAGCATGCATATTTTTTGATAATTATCACAAATTTATGAGGAAAAGTCTTTGGAATTCTTTGAGAATAATGTCACAAATGTACTAGACAACATGCACTTTGCCCTGAAACCTGTACATATGTGAAATTTTAACGCTACCTTTGAAATGTATATTTTATTGTTTTATTTGTTCAGAGTTATACCATGTTTTGCTTCACTGTGCAATAACAATTAAAGGAATTCAATGTAATTAAAGTTCTGAAATAATGATTTTTTTTTCTTGAATTAGCCTGATTTCTTGGTTTGTAAATGTTATTTTTTGTTTTACCTTAAGAGATGGTGGTAGACATTTGTTGGTTAACAGTTTGTCTCATGTGTCAGTGTAGCTAAAATTACTTCTAAAGCCTCCAAAGTATATTTATTCAATCTTGTTTGGATGGTGAAACAATCAGTATAAAATGTAAATGATGAAAATCATAATATATCTTGTGAGTTTAGGTCCTCTGGAGACACGGGATCTATATGTACAGTTGAAATGAACATACATATTTATGTCTCAGTCTTTTCTTAAGATACAACAAGAAAATCCAGTAAATATGCACACATCCTTAAAGATACACAAAAAAACTGAAATGGATCCTAAAGATTAGAGTCACTATGTGGTGTGACCCCTGACCCCATGACAAGAAGCAGCACAAACAATTAGAAACATCTAACGTGTGTTGAAAGAAACCTGGTATAAAATATTAGAAAATGAATGCAATAAATCTGATATTGTCTAAACAAAAGGTTTAAAGATGTTAAGCACAAATGAAGGTCACACTAAATACTACCAATTTGGTAAACAGAAACTGTTTTTTCCTTGAAACTTTTGTTTTTTATTGCAGTATATACTTCACATAAATCCAGATTGGC
Source organism: Sphaeramia orbicularis (assembly GCF_902148855.1). Lineage (NCBI taxonomy): Eukaryota > Metazoa > Chordata > Actinopteri > Kurtiformes > Apogonidae > Sphaeramia > Sphaeramia orbicularis. The sequence continues at coordinate 34,652,425 of NC_043966.1, read as the reverse complement.
TCTTAATACAGAGACTGAGAAATGCACATGTGTGGTCACTATAACTAATAAACCAACAAACCTTATGTTAGATGAGGACTTTTGCACTGTACTGTACATTCAAGCTGTCCGTTTCTCTCCATCATCTTTTCACTATCATGCCTGAACATGCTAAACATATATCACACTGCTATGTAAAGGTGATTTACCTTCCACATAGCAGAGACGGATTAGACCGTTTTGTCTCACATTTCTCTGACATGAACTCCTGCTGAAATTGGGTCCCAGGCAGAGTGCCAGGATCCCTGAGGAGACTCCAGACATTTGCCCTATGCCGCCAGAAGGACACGGGATCAGGAAGGAACACATTAATTACTGGAAAAAGGAAAATTAATTGGAAAAAAGAAAAAGCAACACTTCATGTGGATCTTGGCAGTGTGCCGTACACTTGGAGATAACAGGCTCTGCCAACGGTAGGATCGTTCAAAGCATGTCCAGTAAGTCCAGATGAAGTCTCTGTTATGGGATAAAAATATCACTCCAAGGAAAGCGATGAGTGAGTCACCACTTGTTGGCTCTCTCTGAATTTTAAGTGTATACACTACACACACACAAACATGAACTACAGTCATTGACCTCATAAAATCGTCTGATAACTTGTCAGACAGAAACAACAACATCTTTTCCATGAACCAGATCCGTTTTATGTTTTACCACCCAGAAGTTAAGAAGGAAAAGGCTGAAGCTAGAATGCACTTAGACGGGAAAATCTAGATCCAGGGAATAAAGACAGACACTCAAGGCTTCAGCATTCAAGAAGAAGGGAGTGAAATCTAATTCGTTCATGCAGGAGTGAAATCTAATTAATTCATTCATCTTCAGAACAGCTTTATCCTCACTAGGGTCATGGGGGGTGCTGGAGCCGATCTGAGCTACCTATGGGTGAAGGCGGGGTTCACCCTGAACGTGTCGTCAGTTCATCGCAGGGCAGACACAGAGAGACGAACAACCAATCAGTGTCATATTCACACCTATGGGCAATTTAGGTTGACCAGTTAACCCAGTGTTTTTCAACCTTGGGGTCGTGAGCCCACGTGGGGTCTCCTGGAATTCAAATGGGATCGCTTGAAATTTTTAGTAATTGATAAAAATAAAAATAAAAATACAAACTTGCTAATAAAAAATATATGGTGAGTTGAGAGAGACAATCACAATACATAAAAGACGACAAACTCTGAGTCTGAAACTGAAGCACTGTGGTACTGTTTATCTGTCAAATGTTCATTGTGGTCGGTTTCAGATGCTGCAGCTCTTTCATAATTCATAGTTTGAGTTATTGTTTGTTCAGTATTAATTGTCAGCCTTGTAAATCCAAGCTGGACTGACTGTACATATCCTGACCAAGGAAAATAAAATTCTCACTTTGTGCAGTAATCTACACCTGGCTTTTCTGCCTCCGTCCATAATAATATACATTATATAGATTAAATGTCGTCTAAAATTACTGTTTTTTTGCAACATAGTGTAGCAAAGCTATTACATGATCAAAAACAAATTAATTTTAGCAAAAAAAAAAAAAAAAAAAAAAAAAGTCTCTATTTTGAACGTCTGGGGTCACCACAAATTTGTGATGTTAAAATGGGGTCACAGGCCAAAAAAGGGCGGGAACCACTGAGTTAACCAATCAGTGCATGTCTTTGGATGGTGGGAGGAAGCTGGAGCACCCGGAGAAGACCCACGCAAACACAGGGAGAACATGCAAACTTGGAATTGAACCCAGGACCTTCTTGCTGTGAGGTGACAGTACTATCACCTGAATATTGAATTAAATGGCACATGCAAGCAAGAGCCTATTACACCTGTTTTAGCCTCTCTGCACTGGCTCACGGTTCAATTTTGAATTGATTGTAGGATTTTACTGTTTTTTTAAGTCATTACATGGGTTGGCAATGTCTTATCTTCCTGGTCTTTTAATTGTGCACACTCCTTCTCACTCACTGAGGTCAGCTGACCGGTTGCTCCTGATTGTTCCAAGGTCCAGACTGAAGCACCTCTCCATATCAGGACCTCAAGTACAGTTTTTTATTTTATTACATTTTTATTCTTTGGTATTTAAACCAGACTAAGAATTGACATTTTGGTGTTCTATTTATTTTACTTCATTTTATTTTACCTGTGTATATTTTATTGTCTGTTTTTAATTTCTATTTCTGCTTTGAATCTGTACAGCACGTTGGTCAGTGTCTGTTGTTTTTAAATGTGCTTTATAAATAAAATTGGCTTGACTTGAATAGTTGTTGTTTTTTTCTTTGCCTACAGCAGGAGCAGGTCCCCTTTTACTTAAAATTGTAAGTTAATGGGGGGAAAAAATACAATTGCAAAAAAAAAGGAAGTGAACCTTTTTTGAAATGTCCTGCTTTTCTACATGAATTTGACATAAAATGTTTTTGTGACTTAGATACAGATCAGATCACAATTGATGACCAATGCATTCAGAAAATTATGAATTTTTAAAGGACTCGGTTACTTTTCCATGCCACAGTGTATCAGTAAAGTGGAATATGTAAAGGACAGAAGGGACTACCAGGCAGTAGGTCTAGAGGACAACCCAAGACCAGATTTAAAAACGCAGTGAAAGAGGACGTGAAGGTAACTGGTGTGAGGGAAGAGGATGCAGAGGATAGGGTTAAATGGAGGAAGATGATTTGCAGTGGTGACCCCTGAGGGGAACAGCCGGAAGGAAAAGAAGAAGAAGATGTATAGGTCTGCCATGTTGGAGATAGAGGTTTTTATCCAGTGGCGCCAGAGAAAATCAACACAGTGGTGATGAACTGGTGTGCAGAGCCACATTTTTGACGCTTTCATCAGCTGATAATGCTTGAGTTGACCTGTCATGAGGCATCGACTTCAGTTTTCATGTCTGTTAGTGAAAAAACTAAAAGAACACAAAACATACATAATCTAACACTTTTATCCCAAGTGACAAACTCCTTAACCAAACCACTAAGACCAGCTGTTACAAATAGGCTTAAGATTACCTACAGGATGTATCCAAAAAAGTACTGTTTGGATATTAAACTACAGTTCTATTTAAAAGCCAGACACAAGTTCATCACCTGTGACACCTTTGGCATAAGGAATCTGTCAAAAATATTTATGTGCATGATATAAAAATGCGTGCACATACTATTCTATCGTTGTGCAAAAAATAAATATTTGTAAACTCTTGAATGAGTTCAGTCGTGCATAAAATGTACTGTGTGTATTTTATCCGTCAGAATATGAATGAATAAGTTTTGACAACAAGAATTACAAACACAAAATGTAACTTTATGATTGCACTTTCTACATATTTTTGACAGTCACATTGGTGAATTTACATTCATAATAGAGAAAGCGCAATCGTAAAGTTGCATTTCGTGTTTGTAATTCTTGTTGTCAAAACTTATTCATTCCTATTCTGACAGATAAAATACACACAATACATTTTATGTACGACTGAACTCATTCAAGAGTTTACAAATATTTATGTATTTTGCATGACTATAGAATCATATGTACACATTTCTATCTTATGCACACAAATATTTTTGACAGCTTCCTTACCCCATAGACATCTATGAATGTAATGTTCATTCTGCTCTTTAAAGTCTGTATCTCATTCAAGATAACCTGGGAAACCAGCAAGATCACATGAGGACAAAAAATCTTCCAATAAGAGCATGGCCTTGTGTCACCTGATCACCAAAAACTTCAGTCACTTAATCCCCCCAAAAAAACCTTTGATCTACTTTTCCTAGAGCATAAATCTAAACAAGATAAGCATAAAGCAATACATTATGTCTGTAGCTCTATTAGTCTACATGTGGTCATTCTTAAGTTTGCTTGTTGAATTAAAAACATGATCTGCCTGTCTGAGTGGAGAACAAGTTCACCGTTGACTAATACAGTTGAGTTTTATATCAGTGATAGTTCTACAGGCAACTGAATGACACTCAGATTGAATATATAGTTGAACTGATGCATGAGTACAGGTTCTGCTGCCTTAAGTTCACATTTTACACCAGCATTTGTTTAAAGCAAAAGGATATCATCAAATTAAACATTGCTGGCATAACATGAAAATGTATGTCCTGTCTATCATGTATCCTGAGCTGCTAAACTGATTTTCATTATTCCTGTAATATTAACAATAAAGATCTATTCTATTCTATTCTATTCTATTCTATTCTATTCTATTCTATTCTATTCTATTCTATTCTATGTTGATCATTTCTTTTCATGAGTACTGGGTCGGCTGATGTGGCCAACACAGTGAATTATAGTAAGACATTCTGTCCTCTCCTTTCATAAAGGATGGTCCAGTGGATCATATGTTGAAGGAGGTACTAAATCAAGCACTGAAGCTCCTCTCTTTGGAATTTAGAAACACAACTCTTATGACTGACACTCAGATACTTCCAGGTCATTTCACTCAGAGGAAGAATCTTCCTAAGCAAAAAGGAGTATTCTGAGTATTCAACCGCACATTCATTTGGATGTACCCGGAGCAGCAAGTGAATATATTCACACAGAAATTAAGTAAATACAGGTATAAATAAATAAAGAAAGAAAAAAGAAAACTTCAGTAAATGTTGACACAAGATGAATATTATTTGCTAATTATTGTGATAATAATATAATAATCAGTGTGTGTATCCCTAAGAAGCTCATGTTTATATATATATTTATAAATAATGATTAGGATTAAGTATAGTTATTCAGTTTTGATGGACACATACCTTCTTCTATCTTCATAACCAATTTACAGCATGAGGTTAATTTAATTATGTACAAAGAGGGAATTCCATACAAGCAAACCAATGACAAACCCAGCTTTGATGCAATAAACAGAAAATGGACAAGTCTATAGTTTGTCAACAAAATAGAATAGAATAGAATAGAATAGAATAGAATAGAATAGAATATCATTGTAGTAACAAACCATGACCTTTACCCAAACCTAACCCAGTAGTTTTACTGCCATAACCCAAGGACTTTATCTGTGAGGCTTTCTTTAAGCTAGGTTTATGAATGTGATCAATAAAAGTTCAGTGATTTTTCTCAAATTGTTCCTTCTCTCCTCTCACTTTTCTTTTTTCCAACAAAGTGACCTTAATACGCTGTCATTTTACGATCAGAACAGTCTTCCTGTCCTACCTCTTCTTCTTATTTTACAGCTTGTTCCATCTAGTATTCAGGTCCATTATCGTTGCCTGATGTATACATATGAACTAGAGATTCCATTAACACATAAAAAAAATCCCAGAACATATAAACCAGCTTTACTTAAGGGCCTTCTGCAGTTGTAGCAGCCACTGTACAGCGAACCTTTGAAGTTTAAGTAAAATGGGGCTGATCCGGTGACCGTAACCCTGTACATTTTATATCATCAGCCTTAATGGTGTCAGTGTTGAAATAATAACAGCTTTAACGTAGTGTACAGTCACAGAATGATTAACTTAAAATTACAATGTGTCATGTGAATTCAGCTCAAATGTAAAATTAGACAATATAAAAGAGGGAGGAAGTTACTGACAACAACTGTCAAAACAGCAGTTATGAGTTTAATTTTAGGAGATATCAGTCCTGGAATAACAAATAGCTCTTCTCCATGTCTTTAGGACAAGGCCTTCCAATAATAATCCCTTTTATCTCGGTGTACAATGGAAGAATCAATAGCCCAAACATTTGCTGGTGTTACTTCATTCTTCAATTGATTGTTCCCTTCTTCCTCTCTCATCTCTTGAGAAAATTACAAGTTCTCTTTGAGAATCCTGGGGCAAAAAATAACATTCTTTTGTTGAACACAAAGAATTCTTTGTTGAGAAATGTAATAGACACTTAGATCAAACTGATCTCTTTTCAACTTATTTCCTCAGTATGGAAAAACATGTGCCTAACTGTAAAAAAGGTGGTATCTCTCACGTGGTAGAAGTAAAAGTTTATAGGCTGTCTGGAAGAAGTTCATATTGTGTAGCAGAGAAAATCCCCCCCACCCACTCCCACTCTCCAGCAGGCTACCCCTCAGTGACCCTGTTCTCCTGAGAGACGACGATAAACGGTGCAGCGCGAGCCCATATTTTCCTGAGAGGGGACGATAGAGACTGTGGCACTCCGGGTTTTATTAATAACTCTTCATCTGCAGCAAACCTTTCATTAAAACTTATTGAACTCACTGAACTCTTACTGACTTTGAAGACAGTTTGTTATTAGTTCCCCTTCGTGTGAGTTAAGAAACAGTTAAGAAATGAAAAATGAGGGAAGTCAGGGGTTACTGAGCATGAGCAGTTGATGACAGACATATTATCCCCTCAGTAATGATTCCGTCAGTAACCCATAAAGACCCAAACATCCACAGCTGACCAAAAGCACCTACTGATCCAAACTGTTGATCCACTAATCCTATCACTGCATGTCAATAATTGGTGTAAATACAGTTTGTCTTCTTTTATGGTCATTAAATATGATCCACCTGGACGTTCAGAGGCTCCATAATTACCGTGCAAACACTGTCATCTTCTACAACAGTGATTCACCAGTAAAACCCATGGAGTTGGATCAATGACAGTGGATGGAGACACTGGGTTTATGTTCAGTTAAACCTTTGACTTTACTCTGAGCTTTTATGAACATCTTAGTGATCGGTAAATTAAATGTAGGAACATAGATAATTTTCACTGGAAAAAATGCAAAATTCAGAGGATAATATTATAATAAATGGTGATAAATCACTTAGGGAAGGTTAAAAAGAGAGAAAAATTCATGTGGGAACTGCCACAAAAGTAACACTGGGTCTTTATGGGTTAATTAGAAGTACCACTCAGTAATTGAGTCATAAAAAATTGTCAAGTTTAATATAAAAAAAACATGTACTTTTCATGATGATGCCCTCTGATGCTACTTGTCTAATATGCATGATTGTGTATTTGTTTGTAGGTAGGACAAAATTTTTCTTGGACAGACAATGAAACTTCCTGCTAAGCTCTGTAATGATGAAAACATGAGTAATCTGAGTGTTTATTGACAAGAGAAGAAAATTGCTGCTCAGAAATCCTGCTTAAGCCAGCTCTAGACAGAACTCATCCAGCTTTAATAAACACAGCATTGGAAATTTCTCGGTTGACAGTTTGACTTCGTATTTAGAACCACAGTAAATCTGGTTTGCATTGATAAGTGGTTCGCTATTAACCCTTTAACCCCTGACATATTTGTGATGATCATTGTAAATGTATGATTTATTTAAAATATTCATATAAATTCAACCGTTTGTTCAATAGTTAAAATTTCCAATCATGCTGATAGAGTAGACCTTGTTCTTTCCATAGACATCTGAGCATGCTCAGTTCACCCTCCGCCACCTGTGTAATGGGGGGTAAAACACAGAGCAGTGAGTGAGACCAACTCACTATAAAAATAAACAGTTTGGACTTTTTTTTTTTTTTACATTGTTTTCTTAGTGGTTTTTTGTTTTTACTGTTGTTTGCAGTGTTGTGATATGCCTTTTTTGTTTTTTTCACTGTGTTTTTCCAAGTTTTGACCGTGTAACTGCTTTTTAACCCATAAGGACCCAGAGCTACTTTTTGTGAATAGAGAGAAAATGAATTTTTCTCTATATTTAACCTGTCTTAAGGGATTTATCACCATTTGTTGTAATATTATCTTCCTTATTTTGTGTTTTTTGGTGTAAATCATGTATTTTCCTATAATTAATTCACTGATCGCATAGATGTTCATAAAAGCTCAGATTAAAGTTGAGGTTTATTATGTCAGAAACAGAGAAAACTGAGGAAAAAGTTACTTTTTCAGCAAAGATATCAATAACTGAACATAAAAACAAGCATCTCCACCCACAGTGGATCCAACTCCATGGGTTTTATGGTGAATCAATGTTGTAGAAGATGACAGTGTTTGCACAGTAATTATGGAGCCTCTGAACGTCCAAATGGGTCATATCTGATGACCATGAAAAGATGACAAACTACATTTTACACCAATTATTTACATGTATTGATAGGATCAGTGGATCAACAGGTATTAAACAGTGTAGATCAGTAGATGGTTTTGGTCACCAGAGGCTGTTTGAGTATATAAGGGTTAAAGTTCAACCAGGTGTCAAAAAGCAATGTGTCAGGGGCTAAAGGGTTAAAATAACACAGGGAAGCATGGGAAAAATGCTATAAATCTGTGAATCTGTGAACAAATTCACTTTTAAAAGAGAGTATGTATTAATATAAACACACAAATCCACCGGCGAAGCCTGAAGAAAGCCTATCAAAATAAATGAAATGCCTCCTACGCCTTACATACTGGCAGACAAATGTGTTGTTGCTCAGAGACACAAAAGGCTCTGTCAATAAAACCGAAGGCGCAGTGGATCATCTTGCAGAATCCACCTTTTTATATGACTTGACCTTTCTGTACTTTTATCCAGCCCTCTCCTCCTCATTTCTCCTTCTACCACACACCCACACAGCCCAAGGCGACCACATTACGTCACTACTGTCTTCCCCTTTTTTTGTGTTTTTTTTTATTCCCTCTTTTGTTTCTTTATTTTCCATCCCTCACACAGATGAGATCACTGCATG